>NC_048299.1:85759858-85839044 GCF_013100865.1 Trachemys scripta elegans
TGGGAGCATAAGCTTTCGTGGGTAAGAACCTCACTTCTTCAGATACATCTGAAGAAGTGAGGTTCTTACCCACGAAAGCTTATGCTCCCAATACTTCTGTTAGTCTCAAAGGTGCCACAGGACGTAAGGATGTATTTGAAGCTGGGACTCTCAGGTAGAGGGTTGGTGAGGTGTTCTGTGGGTGAAGGGAGGATGTTGGGGAGTGGACAGAGGTGAAAATGGGCCAGTACGGAGGACCGGTAAGAAAAGATGTAGTAGCTACCGGCAAGAAAATGGAGCATTGTCTCCCTCTTGGACTCCTCCTCCTGGCTCCAGCAATATTGAGGGTCCGGAGGCCCGGCTCCACAAATGTTCGGGGCCGGGTCTCCCCCCTGGCCCTACCTGCTGCCCCCCCCACGCCTCCCCTGAGTGTGCCCCGGCCCCCCTTTTCTGCCCCCGTGCACCTCCCTGGGTCCCGGTCTCCCTGTCCCCTGCAGCTCCATGCTGCCTGCCTGCATTAACTGCCGCCGCAGGGTCCTAGTCCCCCCCTCCACTACTTCCAGGGCAGGCTGCCCTTCCCCCTCAGACCCTTTCATTTTCCGGTTGGACCCGCCACCAGTACAGCCGCCCCCCCTGCCCACAGTCACCGCTCTTGCCCCACGCTGGGAAGGGGCAGCCCCATCCCCCACCCCCAGTGAGGCTACAGTGAGGGGCAGCAGCAGCGGAGGAGGTGCACATGTGATGGCAGCTCCTCCGCCATGGCACCCATCACGGGGGAGGCGAGGGGGATTCCTGGACTTGAGAGGGGCCCTAGGAGCACATGCAGTGACAGTGGTGGAGGTGAGTGTGCTGCCGGGGGGGAGAAGGGGGTCCCTACCCCAGAGCTCACTGCTGCCGGCAGGGAGAGGGCTGGGGGGAGTCCTCCCTGGCTTCAGTCCCAGGGCAGCCTGCCTGCACCCTAAACTCATCCCAGCCCTGCCCCACCCCAGAGCCCTCATCCCCCTGCACTCCAACCCTCTGTCCTAGCCCTGAGCTTCTCCAACACCCCAAACCCCTCATCTCCAGCCCCAGCCAGAGCCCTCATCCCAGTGCACCCTAACTCTCTGCCTCAGCCCTGAGTCCCCTCCCACACCCCAAATCCACCCACAGCCCTCACCCCTGCACCCCCTTCCTCTGCACCCCCTCTTATCCCCAAACTCCCTCCCAGAACCTGCACCCCCTCCCTCCACAACCCCTCCCATCCCCAGACTACCTCCCAGAGCCTGCACCCCTCGTGCACCCCAGACCTCCTCCCCCACCCAAACTCCCACCCAGAGCCTTGGGTAGGTGGGGGGTGGAATTTGGGGGAGGCAAAGTTTAGGCAGGGGCAGGTTCTGGGCACCACCAACATTTCTACAAACCTGCAACAGCTGGTACGCCACACCGGGGTGGACCGGCTTCCTGAGGCAGCAATTTAAAGGGCAGGAGTCCAGGGCCCTTTAAATTGCCTCCGGAGCCCCGCTGCCAGAGCCCTGGGGTAGTGGCAGCGGGGCTTGGTGGCGATTTAAAGGGCCCAGGACTCCTGCTGCCGCTCCTGCCCCGGGCCCTTTAAATCACTGCTGGAGCCCCATTGCCGCTACCCCAGGGCTCCAGGGACAATTTAAAGGGCCTGGGATCGTAGAGGCAGTGGGAGCCCCGGGCCCTTTAAATAGGGAGTAGCAGGGCTCCGGTGGCTATCGAAAGTGTTCGGGGCTCCCACTGCCTCTACCACCCCAGGCTCTTTAAATAGCCACCAGAGCCCTGCCGCCGCTATCCCAGGGCTCCGGAGACAATTTAAAGGGCCCTGGAGGGTAGCAGCAGCCAGAGCCCCGGGCTCTGCTGCTGGAGCCCCGAGGTCCATTGGCAATTTAAAGGGCCCGGGGCTCCGCTGCAGAGCAGCAGCTAGAACCCTGGGCCCTTTAAATCGCCCCCAAACCCCAGGGCTCCCAGCCATCTCTGCAGCAGGGAGTTCAGGGGCTGATTTAAAGGGCTTGGGGCTCTCAGCTGCGGCTACCACAGCCCTAGCCCCGGGCCCTTTAAATCCTGATTTAAAGGGCCTGGGGATTTAAAGGACCCGCCTCTTCTGGCGGAGGCCACGCCCCTCCTCAGGACTCCAGAGTACCGGCAAGTCCTTCAAGGCCTGGTCCACGCTAACCCCCCACTTCGAACTAAGATACTCAACTTCAGCTAAGTCAAAATACCTTAGTTCGAACTTACCGTGGGTCCAGATGCGGCAGGCAGGCTCCCCCGTCGACTCCGCGTACTCCTCTCGCGGAGCAGGAGTACTGGCGTCGATGGCGAGCACTTCCGGGATCGATTCATCGCGTCTAGGCAAGACACGATAAATCGATCCCAGAAGATCGATTGCTTACCACCGGACCCAGAGGTAAGTATAGACCTACCCTAAGTTACTTTTACCCCTGGGAGTGGAATTTAGTGTGCTTATACTTAGAAGAAAAACCAACAATCATGTAATTGTTAAAATGCATGCCTATCATCAACTTGAATACTTAGTTTGCATGTTGTAATCTCCCCTCCCTCCCCACCCCTGCCCCCTGTGGACTTCCTGTTCATTTGTCTTTATTTTTGTAGTTTGTAAA
Source organism: Trachemys scripta elegans (assembly GCF_013100865.1). Lineage (NCBI taxonomy): Eukaryota > Metazoa > Chordata > Testudines > Emydidae > Trachemys > Trachemys scripta. The sequence goes on from NC_048299.1 coordinate 85,762,456, forward strand.
TTCTTCATGGCAAGCACTGTTTTTCCCTTTGATCGAAAAGTGTATAGCTCAGTTTGGGGCCTTCCTTGATATAATAATAATTAATAATCTTTGTGGATATCCTATCATTTTGTTTGTAATATTGGGTATTCATTTAAAGTTATTCCATGCTGTGTGGAATGTCAAACATCTATGTATACACTAAATCTATAGATGTCTGTTTAGCTATAAATAGCTCTTTGAGACAGGGAACATGTCCTTTAAAGTGCTTGATAAAGTTGCACAATAGAGCCTTGATTTTGATTGAGGACTTTGGTTGTTACTCTAATATGAATATCAAATAATAATAATTATGGAAAGAATGCAATCTGGTGTGGTAAAAGGCTTAATCTACATGAATATGGGATATCCTCGTTGCTCATGAATGATGTAGAGAGGTAATTCTAAACAAGTGCTAATAAAATCTGCTATGAAATTATCATACAATTATGCATTCTTTATTGAACATACTATATATTTTAAAGAGTAACTGTTTTATAAATGTTACAGATAACTTAAAATAAAGTAAAGATACTTTCATAGCCATCTGCTTGAAGAGTCAGACTTCATTAGTTATCGTGAATTCTCCTGTATGGAGGCTTGGGAGGAAGATTGTAAATATATAAATTATCTGAAATATTTTTTTCATACACAATAATATTGCTTAATATGCTCTAAGGCCCTAGGTTGTATCATGCCTGGAAGTAATCATTATATGTCTCAGTTGACAATGGGGAAGTCCTTTTTTTAATCTGACTTTTAAAAGGTCACCAGTATAGGACGGAATATTAACTATCCTGAGACTTGGCTCAGGGTATGTTTTTTGGGTGGGGCAGAGAGTTGGAGAAGGGGTTCCAAATTTTGGGAGGCAGGTAAAAATAGAAATTTTTTTGTCACACAGGTTGTTTTATTTTTTTTTATCATGTCGGTTCTTTGACACTGCTCAGAGAATTAGAATGGAGATGGATTAGTGGGCAGAGCACAGATGAGATAGGCAAAAGTGCATAAAATGCAATTTATTATATAGTTGTGCAATTTATTTATTGGATATCACCTCAATATATGTGGTGTGTGTATATGTGAAATGTGTATATTAATTTCCCAAAAATTCTATTCTTCAACTATGTCAGCATGTACGGTAGTTCCCTTAGAGAAGTCTTACTGGAATAATTAAATACATAAGGTTTCAAAACAGACTACCTTGAAGAGCTCAATTAATGGAGTTATGGAGGTTTAATGTCAGAATAATTAATAAAAATAGAAAGAATGAAGTTGGGGAAAAATGGTTTGTTTGAAAGACTTAGTATGTCAAGCACTTAGGGCAAAAAGTGCTCAGAAACCATTCTCCAATGTGCTTATAGAGAACTGCAAGTCACATCAGGCTGCATCTTGCACTTTGTTGGCTTTGGCAAAGCCTAAACAGCTGGGCTAGAAGGAAGCTGAGGGGTTTGGGGAACTGTGCCAATCCTTAGTATGGGTCAGGGCCAGAGAAGTTCTGTTGAAAGGTGGTGTAGGCCACCCAGGTTGTTATGCACTAAGTTTAGTGGGTGGGAGAATTTACAGTATAAATCCAGGTTACTTACAGTGAATAAATTTTGTAGCTTTTCAAGTTCCTTATAATGCTAATGTATTTTGCAGTGCTGGTTTTTAAAGTCCTAAGCAGTGTCAGCTGTGCCTGTAGTGAAGACCTCTTTGGGCCTCATTCTGATAGGAGCTGTATTTACAATCTCATACCACCCACCACCATGACTTCTTTTTGGTTGGTGATCCTGCCTTTGCTGTAGTAGTCCCTAATATGTAGAAATTTTCCAAAATACGTTTGCTTTGATTCAACTGTCCCCATAAAAAATAATCTTTAAACTATTTGTTATTAAAGGTGAGGGGATTATTTTTGTTTTTGACTAGGACCATCCTTTTCCTCCCTTTCTTTTTTGTTTTGATTTTGTTTTATTATTCTGTCAAGTATTTTTCTCCTTTGTTTTGTGTAGTAAATTGTTTTTATTATTCAATTTGACATGGCTGGAGCATTTATAAATTATTTACTGGAACTGGAAGTCAGCTAGTGTGAATGTAACTTCATTAAAGTCTATGGAATTGCACTTGTGAGGTGCAAGGTGTGAGGTTTACTCAGTTGAAGATAGTCTTTTCCTAGGGTATTTGATCAACAGACTGTGGACTCTTCAAGACTGAAAATTTAACAGTATGTATTATGATGCACATTAGTTTCAGCTTTATGCATCTTTCCATAGTTATAACAGGTATCTTAAAATATAACTTGCTAATGGCTTTCTTTAATTTCTTTAATCATAAATGAATGATTCTTCCATCTGTATCTTTAGATGAAAGGAACAGACTTCTAGATAACATATAACTAATATCCGAGGGGTAGCCGTGTTAGTCTGAATCTGTAAAAAGCAACAGAGGGTCCTGTGGCACCCATGTCAAGGTTGCCTCCCTACTCTGAACTTTAGGGTACAAATGTTGGGGCCTGCATGAAACTTCTAAGCTTAACTACCAGCTTAGATCTGGTCCGCTGCCACCACTCCCAAAGTGCTAATTCCCTTCCCTGGGTAGCCTTGAGAGACTCTCTACCAATTCCCTGGTGAATACAGATCCAAACCCCTTGGATCTTAAAACAAAAGAGAAATTAACCATCCCCCCTCCTCTCTCCCACCAACTCCTGGTGAATCAAGATCCAAACCCCTTGGATCTAAAAACAAGGAAAAATCAATCAGGTTCTTAAAAAGAAGGCTTTTAATTAAAGAAAAAGGTAAAAATCATCTCTGTAAAATCAGGATGGAAAATAACTTTACAGGGTAATCAAACTTAAAGAGCCCAGAGGAATCCCCTCTAGCCTTAGGTTCAAAGTTACAGCAAACAGAGGTAAACACCCTAGTAAAAGGTACATTTACAAGTTGAGAAAACAAAGATAAAAACTAACACGCCTCGCCTGGCTGTTTACTTACAAGTTTGAAATATGAGAGACTTGTTCAGAAAGATTTGGAGAGCCTGGATTGATGTCTGGTCCCTCTTAGTCCCAAGAGCGAACAACCACCAAAACAAAGAGCTAACTAACTATATAACTAAGGTGTTCTTAAACTTTTTCTGTAGTGTAGACCTATTTAAATGTAGGTTGCTTCATGGATCACCATCCCTCTCGTTCACAATTGCACAGACTGCCTGCTCCCATTATGATTGTAGAACATCTCTGCGGGAACTCTTGTGGTTGTTTACCTGGAAAAGTAATATTAAAAACTATTTATTGTTGTTTTATTTTTATTTTAATGCTGTTTAGCTGTTTAAATAAGGCAGAGAAGCCACCACCAGGGGCCAATTCTCTGTGGACTACTAACAAGTACTCCACAGACCACAATCTAAGGACCTCTTTTCTATATGAAGTGTTATTGCTGAATCAATGTGCATTTATATTTTTACGTTGTGTTCTACATGGGTTCCGAGAAGCATCTAAGAGTGCTAATCTGTTCTTAAAGCCAAGCATCTGACCCAAATAGAGATTGCTTATCTCCCAAGATACCTACTCCCCAGTATGAAATCTAATTCCCCTTTAAAATCTTTTCCACATGTTTTCTGGAAAAAATGAATGCCAAACACTCAGCGACCCTCTCTCCCCCCCCCCCCCCCCCCCCCCCCCCCCGCAGCTGTACCACATACATTCTAGCTAAGACCTGATTGACTATTTTCTTCTAACAAAACTCTTTTTTCGTGTACCCATTAGATTTCTCCTCTTAACTAATATCAATGTTACTGTCATGTTGATATGTACTGTTTTCAGGCCAGATTTTTTTAATCAGTTCATTCAATTTACACATTAAATACTTCTGGCAAATTTACTTTAGACTACAATATATTTTTTTGCAGGGATAGGTTGTCATCTCTGGCTAGGTCTACACTACCCGCCTGAATCGGCGGGTAGAAATCGACCTCGCGGGGATCGATTTATCGCGTCCCGTCGGGACGCGACAATCGATCCCCGAATCGGCGCTCTTACTCCACCAGCGGAGGTGGGAGTAAGCGCCGTCGACAGAAAGCCGCAGAAGTCCATTTTGCCGCCGTCCTCACAGCGGGGTAAGTCGGCTGTGATACGTCGAATTCAGCTACGCTATTCACGTAGCTGAATTTGCGTATCTTAAATCGACTCCCCCCTGTAGTGTAGATGTACCCTTTGATTCATATCCCATTCTAAGCAATTCTGGTTCTTAAAGTGTGTTGGAATATGCTAAAGATTAATGTAATAAATCATCTTTAAAAACTATGTCTACTATATCTAGTTAAAGAAAAACAGGATTTAAAATGTTGTTCACAAAACTATACTAAAATATACATTATTAGACTTGCCAGTGACACTGTATAATATAAGGATTTTGCAGGTAAGGAGGCTGAAATATACATGATGGATGAAATCCTGGTACATTGCAGGCAATGTCAAAACTCCTAATGATTTCAATCTAGGCAAGTTTCCGTCTGTTATTTCTTAATGTTGCTCACCCATCTTTATCATCTTATTGAATAAAACAAAGAGTAACTTTTGCAAAAACTCCTAAGTGATTTAGGCTCTTAAGTCACATTTTCAAAGGTACTTAGGAATTTAAGGCCTGGTCTACATTACAAAGTTAGGTTGACATAAGTTGACTTTTGTTGATGGATTTATGCATGTATCTGCACTGAGATTTGTCTGCAACTGACATAACCACCCTTTTACGGCACAGTAAAACCACCTCCCTGAACAGCGTGGAGCTCTGGTTAACTTACTGAGGTTGATGCAATGTGAGTGTAGACATTGTCTGACCTGTGTCAACCCTAAAACTCCTCCAGCAGCTGTTCCGCAATGCCCTATTCTCTGCAGCAGGGACTGTTCTGGTCACAATTGTTAACTCCACTGGCCAGGGGTCACAGAGACTGAAAGCCACCCCTCGTTTTTCTATTGTATGTGACCGAGGTTACGGCACTGTACAAGAGAGCAGGAATAACAACTGCCTGATACACAAGAAGCTTGGTTTTATTCTTGATATCACAATCTTCAAAGACATCTTTTCTCAAGCACCCGAAAACTACACTGGCGCATAACATAAACATAATACAGTCAAAAAGGATTGTAACTGGAGCATCAGGGTGGATTTGAGTTAAATCAAATTGATTTAAATCATGATTTAAATCACTAGTCAGGAAAACTCGATTTAATCATGGGTTTCTACATAAAAGTGCATTCTTTTTTAGTTGTTACCAACCTGAAGATCCTGCATGTTCAGACACGTTCCTTTCATCATTTTCAATGCAGCTTCCTCCTGAAAAGGAACACTTCTCATGATGTTGTTTCATTCGGGCAACCGGGCCTTGCATTTCTTTGTTGCGCTTTTTACATTTTGCACTCATGCCTGTCTTACCCATAGGTAGAGGAACTTCATTAAAATATTCCCAAACTGGGTCTCTTTTACGGCCTACTGCCATTATAGGTTTCCCCTTCTAGTGAGAGGATGGTACGGTAGATCTCAAACCAATGAAGGCTATACTCAGAAAGACTTCAAGACTTCTGGAACATGCTGCTCAAACAGTTGCACTTTTGTTTCTACTGCCTGTCCCTCCCTTCTCATATTTATTTTCAGACTTCTTCTCCTTGTCCAGACCTATTCCACCCCCAACAATCTTCTATTCATTGAAGTTTTTGAAACTTTGCACTTTTAGAGAGAGCTAAGGGATTGACTCTGTGTACACGATTTGCAGAGAGACAATAGGGTTGAGGTCTGTTATTTCTCACCTCTATATATTATTTATTTATTTATTGAAAAACATTTTTCCTGTTAACAGCATGTTATCTCTGGAGACACAAATCCACAGTTTGAGAACTGCAAAACTAAGCATCTCTGATGGTATCTTCTAGACTGAGCACAGTGTCTCATTGGACAGATAGAAAGATTAACCTAAATAATCTATACAGAAGCCCCTGGAACCCCATAAGATTGGGTCCCTAATCCATGACTATTGGAACTCATTTACAAAACTTTTCTTAAACATTACATGAATATATTGTCTCATACTATAGAATTAGAATTTATAATCCCTATTCCATGATGAGATATCTTTGAGCTATAATGTATCTTAATTAAAACTATCTTTTAGATAGGTTTTTTCCTCAAAAAGCATTTTATTAAAAAAAGTGATTTAAATAAAAAAAACAATTTTTTAAAAAATCATAATTGATTTTGATCCACTCCATGGAGCATTTAATTTACTCTACTAACAAAGTTAGAACACAGTAGAGGAAGCATGAAAATAATATGGATTATACAGAAAATATATTAATTTTCTAAATCGTTTTGGTAATACAGTTAGAAATTGGAAAATGTAGTTAGAGTAGAGTCCCATTCTCTTTGAGATCTGATCTCTTTTTTCGTGAAGTCAGAGCACCTTTATCTTTTCTCTGCGAGAATCCGTCAGGTAACCCTCTCTTAGATTCTCTCGGCTAGTAGTTTTTAAATTACCTCATTTTGGGATTATCCTCTGGGTGTAGTATGCAAAGAAAATTATATCTCTTAAGTGGAATAAAGGTATTTTCATTTCTTTTGTGGATTGCAGGCTTAGCTGCTCTTCAGTAGATCTAGGCCTGGAGTTAATGAAGAAGTCTCTTGTCAACTAACTTCAATTTAAGTAGTTTATATGCCACAGGTATAGCTAACATGTTTTGAGGAGCAAGTTAAGTAAGCAAGTTTGTTAGCCGGCTAGGGTTCTGTGGAGTGAGTGTCTCCCGAGGTAAAAATTGTAGTTTTGCACCCTTCTCTGTAGTTTGTGCCCTCAATTATATTCCTCTTTACCCAATTATGTTCTGCTTCCCTCAATTCTCCAACTCTTCATTACCCCATCTCACATATTATGCTCACTTTGATAAGGGCATGCTCAAACAAGCATATTACACCTATGTCTGACCAGCTTCTTGATACTTCATCAAAGGTGGAGGGTCATGTGTGGTCTCTGACGAAAGCTAAGACATAGCCGATTGTCATGGTTATTGCTAGATGTTTATGCAGGAAATATTGTAAGAGATATGTAAAATGTAGAATATTATGTTCCTAAATGTTGGAGAAGCAGCATGTCATCTAGGTGACGCAGGTCTCTGCTAACTCCATCAAGAGTGTGAAAAATAAATATCATTTGACCCAGCCTAGCCCTGTATTTATTGTCTGGAGGAGATGAAGGCCTGAACATTTAGAAAGACAAAAAGATTCTGAACAGGGGATCCTCAGGACTGAACTGAAGTTAATGACACCCTGATAATAAAAAGAAACAAAAAGTCTGGGATTGTGTAAGAGAAGAAGGAGCACAATATGTTATCCATTATGGTAGAAATACTCTCCCAATGTCTTATAAAAAGTGGATACCAGCTCTCTGGACTGGACAAGCGCTCTAGGGACTGACCATTGGGTGAGAAATACTTTATTAGACAGGAAATTAAGATCCTCTTTGAATAATTGCACATGTCCATTCCATTGTAGCTGTTTGTGTGCTCCAGTGCACAGTTGTTGGAGAGATTTTCCTGCCGCGACAATATGAGCACCTGCTGCTGCCTCATACACCCTGTGCAGACCTAAATGATCGAGCCATTCCCTCCTGCTGCCCATGATGGTTGTTGGAGTCTCCTTTCCTTGCTTCTGCAAGTCTTTAATCAAGTGTGCAAATAGTAACTATTGTAGTCCTGTATAGTTAGTGTGGTTTAGTAATTAATTTAGTGTGGTAAAAAAATTATTTTGTTGTTTGTGTGGATCTGGCCGTGGTACTGGAGATATGTCGTGCTCTCCAGGTTTCAAGCATTGCCACTCCTGCAGTAGGGCAATGCCTAACAGTAAGGCTATGATTTTATCACGGAGGTCACAGAACTCACGGAATCCCCTGGGAGCTCCCAGCCATCGTGGGCGGCGGGAGGACCTCGCAGCTCCCAGCGGCCGTGTGCAGCGGGAAACCCTGGAGCTCCAAAACCCCACCGGTAGTGAGGGCCCCCGGAGCTCTGAGCGGGACCCCCGGAGCTGCCCAGCCACCGCGGGCGGTGTGGGGACCCAGTAGGTGAGCTCCCCATTTTGTCATGGATATTTTTACCAAAAGTCACAGACAGGTCATGGGCTTCAATGAATTTTTCTTTATTGCCTGTGAACTGTCTGTGACTTTTACTAAAAATATCTGTGACACAATCTTAGCGTCACCGAACAGTAACCCTCAGCCTAGCTATCTTAATTTCTTAGAGAGGCTCATGTGCGTGACAGATGTGCTACTCCTGAGACATATGAGACCATGAGAGAGTTAAACCTCTTGGTGCTGCTGTGACCAACAGTTCAGGATTCTTGTCCATCTCCAGTGCCCAAGGTAGTGGTGTTAGTGGCTTCACCTCTAAACCGGGCAGGTCCAGCTGCTTCAGCCATCAGGGTACTGATGAAGACAGTACCATCCAGGGGAAAGCCACAGATGATCTCCCTGGCTCCCCTTTCTTCAGAGGATGGTTCAGTCTCCTCCATGCTCTCAAGAAAAGGAGGAGAAGGAGGCTGTTGAGGAGGATGGCTATAGGCCTGGCCATCCACCAAGAGGCGGTTCAGGAAAAATCCTACAGGCTAGTGGACATGATAGCATCTGCTACCCTGGCTAAAATAGCTCTCCCTAATAACTATGCTATTTTTGAGCCTACCAAGTTTCTTTGACAGATCCCAGCTTCCTGCTGTCAACTACAGAAAGGATGGAGAGGAGGTATTCTAATCCCCTCATGGGTTCAAGTGCCTCTATAATCATCCCCCTCAGCAGCAGTAAGAGAGAGTCTGACAGGGTCACCAGGCATCAACCCTAAAGAATAAAGAAGCCAAGAAGCTGAACTTGTTTGGGAGGAAGCTTTATTCCACAGGAGGTTTACAGCTTTGTAACACAAACAAGCAAGCTTTGCTGGGACACTACAGTTTCAAAGGCAAGTCCCATATAATGCAAAACAGACATTCCAATCAAGAAGGGCGAGTTCGTTGCCAGAACAGCTTTGTAGGTGGGTCTGGATGCAGCAGATTCTGCAGTTCTTGGCAGGACCTCAGCCATCACAATGAGGCGCTTATCTTGGTTATGCTTTTCTGGGCTCCCTCTAAAGATGTAGTAAATAGTCCAGGACCTCCCATTCGAAGGGCCAGCACTCTTAGAAAAAAATGATGAGACTGCAGAATCTCAAGGAATCTAGAGCAACACTGAAATCCCTGGACATTTCCACCCCAGCAGTGAAGTGGATGATGTTTTGTCCTTACCAATCCCTGTGTTTTCAGGGGTTTGCCACTCAAACCCAGGACCTGCCAAGGAGAAAAGGTTATTAAAGACACCCACTGCCACCCTCTGCTTCTGCAGCTGCCAGTTCATCAAGGCAGGCAGCATCCTCCAAGAGCTCATTTTGATGGGTGGCTCGACAGCAGACTACCAGTTCTTTTCTTCCCCATTTTTTGCAAACCACCTATTGTACTTCTGTCATGCTTGGGTCCACATCCCAAGGTCGGTGGGTTCTAAGCATGGTGGAAATGGGAAGCGCACTCCAATTTATTTCCACTCCCTCAATTTCTCCATCCCTCTTCTGGGACCTCTCTCATGAGTCAGTGGTACTACAAGAGAGACAATCACTTCTCCTGTCAGGAGCTATAGAAGAGGTCCCCCATTGTTCAGGAAAAGGAGTTTTAATCCTAATATTTCCTGATCCTGAAAGCAAAAGGGGATCCAAGGCCTGTTTAGATCTAAGACAGCTAAACACGTTCCTAAAAAAAAATCGAAATTCTGGGTGGTCACTCTAGCTTTTATTATCCCTTCCCTGGAGCCAAGGAACTGGTGTACTGCTCTTGACATAAAGGACACTTACTTTTATGGAGAAATTCATCAGAGCCACAGAAAAGTTCTGAGATTCACCATCCGCAGTCAGATTATTATCAGTTCACAGTGGTCTCTGACTTCCCACAGCTCCCATTGGCCGGGAACAGCGAACTGCAGCCACTGAAAGCAGCAGGGGGCCATGCCTGCGGACAGTCAATGTAAACAAAATGTCTCGCAGTCCGCCAGTGGATTATCCTGATGGGCCGAAGGTTGCCGACCTGTGGCCTAGAGGCTTCCTGGTTAACTTTGGGGGACAAGTCCTGCTCTAGAGAAGTTCAGGATCTGCTCCTGAATAGTAGGAAACAATCAGCTAGAACTACTTACCTGACTAAATGGTCCAGACTGAAAGGAGTTTCCCCTGTTCTTAGACCAGCACATGCTGAATAGAAACATCATCTGTCCCTGAAACATCAAGGATTAGCTTGATCAGAGTACAGGTAGTGGCTATATTGGCATTTCACTCACTTGTGGATAACCGCTTTTTCTTTTCCACCCTGATGGCTGTAAGATTTTTAACGGGTTTGGACATGGGTCCAGAACATTAGTCTAGCATGGAGCCTAAATCTAGTCTTAACAAAGCTGATGAGTCTTTTGAGCCTTTGAGCCTCTAGCACCTGCTCTTTGTTGTACCTTTTCAATGAAGGTAGCATTTTTAGTAGCCATTACATCAGGCAGGAGAGTGGGGGAGTTGAGGGCTCTAGTATCAGATCTTCCATATATGGTTTTCTGCAAGGACAAAGTCTGCTTTCATCCTCACCCAACTCGTTTGGTTACGAAAGTTGTCTTCACTTTTCATATTAATCAAACAATGTTCTTACTGACTTTCTTCCCAAAGCCTCATGGTAAGAGAAGGAGGAGAGGAGAGGAGAGACTGTATGCTTTGGATGTTAGAAGAACTTTACTGTTTTTCTGGAACGGACTAATCCTTTCAGGTCTTCCTCTCAATTATTTATTACATTTGCGGACAGAATGAAGGGCAGTCCTCTTTCTCCACAAAGGATTTAATCCTGGATATTCAGTTGTGTTCACTGTGTTACCAGCTGGCTAATGTGAAGCTGCCGGGTAAAGTATTGGTCATTCGACTAGGTCTTAAATGACCTTGCAGCTTTTCTGGCTAGTGTGCCCATATTGGACTTTGCACAGCACAAGCTGGTCATCATGTCACTCGTTTGCCTCTCACTGTGCTCTCTCTCAACAATCTAGAGATAATACTAAATTTGGGCAAGTTCCTGTTCAAATCAACTCTGAACCCACCTCCAGTTGGGACTGCTTGTGAGTCACCAGCAGTCGAATGGATATGTGCAACACATCTCAAAGAACAACAGTTACTAACCTTCCCAAAGAGAGAGTGAGAGAGTTACTGTATGTTGGTTTGGTACTCACGTGGGAGGTGGGAGACCCAAGTTCTAGTCCCTGTACCAATACCTTTAAATATGATGTAAATTTTCTTTCTTTGCTGTTTGGTTAGAAGATTAACAACTGCAAATTAACAACTTTGTGTAATACATTTCTAAGGCAATGCATTTTTGTGCTTCAGCCAGTCTGTGAACTATTCCTACATCACTGTGTGCAACTAGATTGATGCAATTTTAAAAGTGAAAAGCTAGGACACCTGACACAGAAAGAGAGAGAGAGAGGATGTTCAGAGCACTGTTTTGGTGCTGTTCAGATAAGTGTGAAAGAAAAGAATTTCCAATCCTCCCTCTCCTCAACCAAGCAACCCCATTCCCTTCCCTTCATCCTGTGGATTTGATTCTGCGTGAGTGGGAGATATGGTTCAAGGGCTTGTATGGAGAAAATTCTGGAAGATTAGGTCGGCGGGGGTAAGTTGATAACATGAGCCAAACTTGGTGGGTGAAGGTCCTTGATGCACAAGTGTTCAGCCAACTACTCGTCAGTTTGGTGGGATCAGCTGGCAGCTGCTCTTTCAGGTAAGATGAAAAAAAACAGAGGCAAAGCATTGTTTTTTGACAGATGAAGGTGCAGGCCCCAAACAAGGAATGCTGCCAGCTTTCTGGGAAACACACAGCCATCCCTGCATGCATCAGATATAATTATTATGTTACATGCCTGATTTGAGTCTGTCCTCTTCCTCATGCAACTTTCAAGGATATGTACCTTCCCAATATTCCCCTGGTGAAATGAAGTAGGTAGAGAAGGGTGAAAGGGTAGCAAGACACATCAGTATGCAGTATCATGAAAAGCTTTTTATTATGTTGTTGGAAAAACACTCCACTGCTCAGCTAATATTACAACTAGCAAAAGCTAGAAATTGAAGAAATATAAAGGTTAAAAAGGCTAAAGCAATAACGTTTTAAAAATGAATAATTTATAGAAGAGAAAGTCATGCATAATGAATAAAAGAAGAAATCCCACTTGAGATTTGGGATTCAACCATTTATTGTACTATATGAAATTTAGTTGGCAGCACTGCAATTCCAACTCACCTCATCTAAGTACAGTTCGAATCAATGCATTAGTGCCTTGGGGTGTGGAATCCTATTGCTAGCTCTTTGTGTTGAAACCGATTAAATTTTAATACGTCCAGCTTAAGCATAAGTGGTCACAAATGATTCATAATGTTGATATAGGCTTTCAGTAAAAATAATTGTCAGCAAAAGAATTTTCTCTAATAACCATACTTGTCATTATACTTCATTTTTTGTAATATTTTGTTTTCTTGGGAGACCAGGAGCAAATGTAATGTTGAATCAGAAGCAACAATCTAATTGCTCAAAACCACAGAAAATGAACCTGGTGATAAAGACTTTTATAACTCTGACCCTCTATTTCAGAATTCTTGGTAGTAGAGAGAGAGAGAGAAAACATGGACAGTTATTTCAGAGGTGATAACTAGTGATGTGATCTTTATTTTTAAACTAAACCAAAATTGGACTTTAATAATGACTTCTTCATTTTGTTAAGGGTGCTAACAAAGGTGGTAGACATGCTTGATGGGTTTAAAATAACAACAAAACCCAACATCTTTACTGAACAGCTCAACATAACAATGGATCAAGGCTGACAAACCAAGTATTCGTCAGTCAGCAAAGCATCCAGGACTGACTGCAGACCTCTTTGGTGATGCTGGATTCCATTTTTTTTCTTGCTGTATTGTTAAGGTTACAGAGTTAAACACCCAGCCAGGGTACCCCAAGGTTAATAGGCCAGATCCTCAGTTGGTATAAATGGGTGTACCCCTATTGACATCAGTGCAGCTTTGCCCACTTACACCAAATATCTGACCTAGTGATCTCCTAATAACCATAACTCATTCATTTTGCACAAAATTAAGGCAATGAGAATTGTCCATGCATATCTCAGGATGCGAAAGGTCTACTGTATATCAAGGTACACATCTAAGCTTATAAGTATAAATCCATCTTTATGGGTGTGATGTGGAGGAATTGAAATTACTATGATGATTTTAACTTTCGGATAATTGTCCCTATTGAAGTCAATGAACAGTTTTCCATGAAATTCAATAGGGGCAGGATTTCACACAGTGCCTTTTAGGGGAAAAATCAATAGTAATTTAAATAGTACAGTAGATCCTCAGATATATTGGAAGAGAACAGTGAATTGCACTAATCTGGTATTGACTGGGTGTTCAGAACAGTTCTAACACGGATTTGACATTCTGTGGGAACCAAATTAAGCAGCAGCCTAAGCAGCTACAGTGCTTCCTGAAGTCAGTGAGATGATCCCAGTTACACCAACAGATGTATATCTGGGGATCCAGAGATGATGCAGTATGAGCTAAAGTAGAGTAAAAGAAGTCTTTTGTTAATTATTTTTCCTGGGACAACATCTTTTTCTGTCCGCTTGACGTGTGTTACATTATTTTGCATATCTAATAAATGCCTGATCACTGCAATTTACATAGCTTTGCCACTTGACCACCACTTGTTCATTTTCTGACCAATTTAGGTTCAGTAGGCTGATTCTTCTCACTGTGGTGTAAATCAGGAATCTCCCAGTTGAAATTAGTGAAGTTACACCAGTCTAAACTAGGTGCAGAATAAGCCTCAATTTTTAACTCACAAAATTGTTTACATCACCACAGAATTTAGCCCAGAGATTTTTGATGGAAATTTCTTACTCCAAGTTTTATTGGGCCTCAATATTTAAAACTGCAACTTTAACATTGCCTTAATTATTTTTGTCTTAGCCCTGTATTTTTTAAAAAGATAAAAGATAGTGTTCTAGTATCTCTTCTGATTTCACTGTGTACTTGCCAGGAATGACCCTAGCCATTTTGCCTGCAAGAGTAGAGAATGTTTTTGACCTCCCTCTTTCCCCCGCACAGCGGCAGAGCCAGAAAAGAAGAAAAATGCTGGCCAATCAACAGAGCCAAAACAGCTGGCCAGTCAGAGCCTGGAGTGCAATAAAATAAAATAAAGGCTGAGCCACACAGTGGCGTGGTGCCCCCTGGAAGTTGGTGCTCCGGGCAGCCTCCCTGCTCACTGGCCCTTAGATCTGGCCTGTTGCATAGTAGAAACATATGCAACTGTGGAATTCCACAATGAAATAGCAGCATAAAAGCACACCTATATAACTAATGTAAATATAATGTATTTGTCATTCCACGGTGTTATAAAATAGCATCCTTCTGTAAATTTAAATCTCATATTTTGTGCATGTGCATAACTAATTTTTTCTTTTACTTTGAACTCGGTTAGCGCCTAATCCAAAACCTGATTAAATCAACAGGAGTCTCTATTAATTTCAACAAACTTGGCTCAGGACCTTCTGTATATCTACACCAGTGGTTCTCAACCAGGGGTACATGTACCCCTAGGGGTACGTCAAGGTCATCCAGGGGGTACATCAACTCAGCTAGATATTTGCCTAATTTTACAACAGGCTATGTGAAAAGCACTAGCGAAGTCAGAACAAACTAAAATTTCATACAATGACTTGTTTATACTGCTCTGTATACTGTGCACTGAAATGTAAGTACAATATTTATATTCCAATTGATTTATAATTAGATGGTAAAAATGAGAAAGTAGGCAATTATTCAGTAATAAGTGCACTGTGACACTTTTGTATTTTATGTCTGATTTTGTAAGCAAGTATTTTTTAAATGAAGTGTAAATTGGGAGTACGCAAGACAAATCAGACTCCTGAAAGGGGTACAGTAGCCTGGAAAGATTGAGAGCCCCTGGTCTACACTGCAATAAAAAACCTGTGGCATGGCCGCAGGTGACCCAGGTCAGGCTCATGGGGCTCGGGATGCGGACTATAAAATTGCAGTGTATATATTCAAGCTTGAGCTGGAACCCAGGCTCTGAGACCCTTCCTCTTTGCAGGATTTCAGAGCCCGGGATCCCGCCTGAACCCAAATGTCTGTGCTGCAGTTTTAAGCCCCACAGCCCAAGTTAGCTCATCCAGGCTTGGAGACTCGGTGCTGTGGGTTTTTTATCACACAGTAGACTTACCTTCTGTTTCTAATGTTTTCAGATTGGCTTGCCAAAGATTCACAGAGAGTACTAGGAACCTGGAAAGTGTTGGCTTGTAAAGTGCAGCTGCTTTTGAAGTGTGTTTGCACAGAAAAGGGTTCCTAATGGCTTTTTACAGCAAAAAAAGTATTTTTGTGTCTCATAACTCTACTGGGTGAAATAATTTTTCTTTAATATTTAAAACAAAAAAATCATGTTGGGGCTGAGAGTTCGCATGTGAAATTGCAACCAAAAATTACTTTTCAGAAATGCATAAATTTGATAAAAAAGGCTAGAGAGGCAGTCTCAAAGTAACCTTAACTATAGTTTTCTTAGGGTGAGAGTTTCTCAGAGCTGCTGGGGCTGTCCTTTGTAAGTGCTTGGAAAGGACATAATGAGGATACTACCATAAATAAGCACACCTCTATCTTGATATAACACTGTCCTCGGGAGCCAAAAAATCTTACCACGTTATAGGTGAAACCGCGTTATATCGAACTTGCTTTGATCTACTGGAGTGCGCAGCCCCGCCCCGCCGGAGCACTGCTTTACCGTGTTATATCCAAAGTCGTATTATATCAGGTCATGTTATATCAGGGTAGAGATGTAATAATGTTTTTCCTACCAATGAGAGCCATAAAAATAACTCAAAAAGAACAGGAGTACTTGTGGCACCTTAGAGACTAAAAAATTTATTTGAGCATAAGCTTTCGTGGGCTACAGCCCTCTTCTTCGGATGCATAGAATGGAACACACAGAAAATATTTATACATACAGAGAACATGAAAAGGTGGAAGTAGCCATACCAAATGTAAGAGACCAATCAATTGAGATGACCCAACTAAAACCTCTCCAGCGCATCATCAAAGATCTGCAACCTATCCTGAAAGATGATCCCTCACTCTCACAGATCTTGGGAGACAGACCAGTCCTCGCTTACAGACAGCCCCTCCAACTTGAAGCAAATACTCACCAGCAACCGCACACCATACAACATAAACACTAACCCATCCTTGTAACAAAGCCCGATGCCAACTCTGTCCACATATCTATTCAAGTGACACCATCATAGGACCTAACCACATCAGCCATACCATCAGGGGCTCATTCACCTGCACATCTACCAACGTGATATATGCCATCATGTGCCAGCAATGCCCTTCTGCCATATACATTGGCCAAACCGGACAGTCTCTATGCAAAAGAATAAATGGACACAAATCTGACATCAGGAATCATAACATTCAAAAACCAGTGGGAGAACAACACTTCAACCTCTCTAACCACACAGTGACAGACTTGAAGGTGGCAATTTTGCAACAAAAAAACTTCAAAACAGACTCCAAAGAGAGACTGCTGAACTTGAATTAATATGCAAATTAGATACAATTAACTTCAGTCTAAACAGAGACTGGGAATGGTTGGGTCATTACACTAATTGAATCTATTTCCCCATGTTAAGTATCCTCACACCTTCTATGGGTCATCTCGATTATCACTTCAAAGGTTTTTTTTCTCCTGCTGATGATAGCTCATCTCAATTGATTGGCCTCTTATAGTTGGCTACTTCCACCTTTTCATGTTCTCTGTATGTATAAATATCATCTTTCTGTATGTTCCATTCTATGCATCCGAATAAGTGGCTGTACCCATGAAAGCTTATGCGTTTGGTCTTGCTTCCTTTTTCTCTTTTCGTTTACTCAGTTTTTTCTTTCCTTCTAGTGCATAGCAATATCTTGATTCTTGATGCTTCATCTTGTCAATATCTGTTTTCTGTCTAGTTTTTCTATAATGTTAAATACTTCTGAAATTGTTCAATTTCTTTTTTTCACTAAGATTATTCCATTCACTTCTTCTTTCTTTAATTATGCCTCTCTCTCCAGCTCATTATTTTCCTTCTCTCCCTTCTTCCACTATGTTCACTTTCATCTCCAAAGTCTCTTCTCTTCCTGCTCACTACAGTACCCCCATAATTCCTCTCTTCACCATACAATTCCCTCTTTTTGACATTCTTTCCCCCATTCTCCTTTATTCATTTAATCTATCATCCTAAAATTTCATAGCAGTACCTAAAGGACAGGTGCAAACTGATAGGAGCCCTATATACCAGGTCCAGAGAGGTAAGATGGCTGAAGACTATTCTTTTTCCCATTGAACAGAAGAGGGATGTCCCTGATTCTTTATTCTTCTTCTCCTGCCTGGATGTGGGGAGTGTGATTTGTCATCTTCCCATCTCTAGAAAGAAAGGAAAGGGCTATTGCTTTTAATTTGCTCCCATAGTGTGTGGGTAGAAGGAAGGGAATGGTTTCTTCCCTCTATCCAAGAAATGTCAGGTTCAGTTTCACTAGGTTTTACACAATAGGAATTGAATTCATAGCTTTCTTTATTCTTAAATAAATAAAGCATATCCTAAAACCATTAAGAGTTAAGAGTGCACTGATGAGCTCTGTTAGCAAGCATCCCTACCATTTGCTTCTGCAATTCATGTAGGTGCTTTCAGGCCCAGTATTTCAGGGTGGGAGTGCAAGGCCCAGATCCGTGAATCCAAGAGAGTTTATCCAGATTTGGCCAGTTCTGACACTTTGATCTGGCATTTGAGCTGGAAATGTAATGAAATCAGGCATGAGGAACTTCTTGATTCTGGCACATTTAGAACTACAGTAACTCTTCACTTAAAGTTGTCCCAGTTAACATTGTTTCGTTGTTACGTTGCTGATCAATTAGCAAACATACTTGTTTAAAGTTGTGCAATGCTCCCTTCTAACGTCGTTTGGCAGTCCACTGCTTGCAGGAAGAGCAGCCTGTTGCAGCTAGCTGGTGGAGGCTTGGAACTAGGGTGGACTGGCAGCCCCCCATCAGCTCCCTCTAACAGGTTCCCGCTCCCCTAAGTTCCCTGTGCAGAAGCTGCCCAGCAGGCTAGCAATTGCGGCTGTCCCTCCCCCCACTGCCATGTGCTGCTCCTGCCCTCTGCCTTGGAGCTGCTCCCCGAGACTCCTGCTTGCTGTGCGGGGGAGGAGGGGAAGAAGAGGGGGGCTAATGTCAGGGTGTCCCACTTCCCCCTGCTCCTGCACCCCGTTTACCCCATCTTCCATAGAGCAGGGGGGACACATGACAGGGCTCAGGATGGAGGGAGCTTGCTGGCAGCAGCTGAGGTCTCAGCAAGCTGATCTAATTAACAAGGCAGTGTACTTAAAGGGGAAATGCGCATCTCTCTCTCATACACACACACCATGTGTGTCTCTGTCTCTGTCTGCGATGTTGTCTTCCCTCCTTCCATTTCTGCTGCCTTGTAGAGTGTGAGAGTTAACCCTTCAGGGCTCAGCCAATTGCTAGTTCATCATTTAGCAGTAAGGCATTCCCTGGGAAATATCCCACCCTCTGACTCCTCCACCTCAACCAAGCTTCACAATCATCATCATTGTGTGCCAGTATTAAATTGTTTAAAACTTAAAGTAAGTGCGTGTGTGTGTGTGTGTGTGTATAGTCTTTTGTCTGGTGAAAAAAATTTCCCTGGAACCTAACTCCCCCTATTTACATTAATTCTTATAGGGAAATTGGATTCGCTTAACATCCTTTCGCTTAAAGTTGCATTTTTCAGGAACATAACTACAGCGTTAAGTGAGGAGTTACTGTACATCAAGAATAGCTTTTTCTTTTGTACTTCTGTAGATCTGCTGGCTGAAACCACAAAGTAGAGCGAGAGGGTGAAAAGGGGTGGGAGGAAGGATGAGGGTGAGAAGCTGAACAAATCTGAATCTCAGTGTTTTTGATTTGGTTCAGTTTCAGTTCAGGGCAAAGATTTAGTTCACCCTTCCCTAATTAGAATGTTGCTGAAACACTCTGTAGTAAAAAAAAATAAATGTGTGGTTAAATTAACATTATTAATTTTAAAATCTCTTGTAGAGCTATAAAAATCTTCAGCTAAATGATGAAAACCGCAGACTTGATGAGTTTCATGTGATTAACATGGGAGGATGCCCCTCTGCTGGGTGTTTGCAGTATATTATAACTTCAAATACCACAGCAGAGTGCATTGCCAGTAGCTCTCAGTGTTTTGATGAAAGGCGTGCTTTATTAATTCTGACCTCAACTGAAGGCTGAATGTTGTTGCACTTGAAGAAAACTAGTTGACTGTAAATTAGAGTTATCATTGAAAGTGGTGTAACTTCAAAGTTGGGCTGTGATTAGGGGGATGTTCCACTATATTAATTGAGTTTCCATTTTAATGACATACTGTCTTCCATGTAACAATAAGCAGCTGTGCCATGCTGTGCATTTCAAAGAACATTTACTCAGCCCTTAAATTTACCATTGGAGATCAAAGAGAGAATCTGATGTGTATGGAATGATGAAGGATGCCTCAATTCAAATGGATGGTTGGGCTGGAAATGTGCAACTAGAGGGTGATAAATATTATGAACAATCGTTTTAAAGTTGTCTGGCTTACTGGGTAGTGGGTTATATTAAGTTTTACTCCTGCACTGAATGTTCTTTTTATGATGTATTTTAAAGTTATGTCAGGGTACCTTGAGGATATGGATAGGTACCCCTTTTGTAGTATTTGCATACATTTGCAAATAAATTTTTAAGTCTAAAAAAAAAATCCCATCAGCTACATTTTAAGTTTTGAGTTCTTGTTGCCCTGGTGATAGATATTCTTAGAAATAGATGGAAGCTTGAGCTAGATACAGGAATCACTGGGTGAAATTTCATGGCCTATGTTTGGGATCAGACTAGATCGGGGTGGGCAAACTTTTTGGCCCATGGGCCACATTGGGGTTGCACAACTGTATGTAGGGCCGGTTAGGGAAGGCTGTGCCTCCCCAAAAAGCCTGGCCCCCGCCCGCTATCTGCCCCCTCCCACTTCCTGCCCCCTGACTGCCCCCCTCAGAACTTCCAACCCCCCCAACCCCTCCTGCTCCTTGTCCCCTGACTGCCCCTTCCCAGGACCCCCACCCCCTATCCAACCCCCCTGCTCCCTGTCCCTGACTGCCCCGACCCCTATCCACACCCCCCCCCCTTGACAGCTTCCCCAGGACTCCTACCCCATATCCAACCGCCCTCTGCTCCTCGTCCCCTGACCGCCCCCTCCCAGGACCCCCCGCCATTAACTGCCCTCCGTGATCCCACCCCCTTATCCAACCCCCTCGCTCCCTGTCCCCTCACTACCCTCCCGACTCCTATCCACTTCCCCGCCCCCTGACAGCCCCCGGGACTCCCACTCCAACGCACCCTGTTCCCCATCCCCTGACTGCCCCCCCCGAACCTCTACCCCACCCAACCGCCCCCTCCTCCCTGTCTGCCCCCCAGGACCTCTGGTCCCTTACCCAATCCCCCTGCTCCCCGCCCCCTTTACCAGCAGCAGGAGCTCGCAGCCGTGACACCCGGCCAGAGCCAGCTGTGCTCTCCACGCTGCCCAGAAGGAGCGGTGGGCCAGAGCGAGGCCCGCACAGCGGTGTGGCTACGGGGGAGAGGGGACAGCAAGGGAGGGGCTGGGGACTAGGCTCCCTGATCGGGAGCTCAGGGGCCAGGCAGCACAGTCCCACGGGCCGTAGTTTGCCCACGTCTGGACTAGATGATCACAATCCATGAGTACCTACATGGGAACAAAATATTTAATAATACAGAGCTCTTCAATCTAGCAGACAAAGATATAACAAGATCTAATGGCTAGAAAATGAAGCTAGATAAATTCAGACTTGAAATAAAGTGCAAATTTTAAACTGTGACTAATTAACCACTGGAACAATTTACCAAGAATTGTGATTTATTCTCCATCAAAATTGGAAGATTTTCTAAAAGATCTGCTCCGGTTCAAACAGGAATGAATTCAGGGAAGGTACACAGGAGGTCAAACTAGATGATGGTCCCTTCTGGCCTTAAAATCTGATAATCTATTAAATAAATTAAAATGATTGGCTACTACTATTTCAGTCTTTACTCTAAAACTGACGAGCTTTATGTAACTGAAATAGCCTCTGTGAATGTTGGGCTATTATTTAGCCAAATAGGGATCTACACTGGCATTCTTTCTTGAATTTAGTAGTTGGATAGTACAACCAATATTGAGATTATTGTCATAGATCTATGCTGTGCTCTTAGAGATGATGGGATGGGTCTTCTCCCATGTAAGTCCGAAGTAACTCCATTGAAATGAATTGGAGTATGCTGGTGAAAGTGAAACTAGATCAAACCAGCTGTCTTTGTGATAAAATGTTAAAACAGTCCTTTTTGCTCAGATCTATATAATAATCATGTTGAAAGTTATAGATAAAAGATAACAATGATCTCTGGACTAAAATTCCTTCTAACAGTAAAACAGGTTCTTAAAACTAAGGCAATGAGAGTTATTGCTGAATAGTAACATATAATGGCTGCCTTGTTTCCTACAAAGGAACTGCATTATTTAACTAATTACTTTGTAAAGCACTCTGAGTATGAGAAGGACTATATGAAACCAAATTCTTTTCTGATAGGGAATTCTAAACTAGTAGTGAAGTTAAGTTTTAAATTCTGTGACCGGTCATTGCCAGCGAGAGAGAATCTTCGCTTTGTCATTGAGCAAATGTTGCCCTATTTTATGTAGGGTTGCTCGAGTAGGAGGTGTCCTTTTTCTTCATCCCTGCAGACATGACCTGTTACCCGGGGTTCTTTCAACCCAAAGCTCTTGGTAACCTTTACTCTGTGCGAGGAGGTGTCAGGAAATAAATCAGGTGAGACACAGCCGTCCGACCGATAGATGGCTGGCACAAACAGGACAACACAAGAGTGCTTTCATTTAAAGCTAAACTTTACTTAGTCTCAAGCACTTACAAACGTCCGCAACAGGTTAGTAAAACACCCCCAACCCTCAATAATTACTGAAGCTGAGTGTGGCTCTCGAGTGGCACAGTGGCAGCCCGTCTGCCGGTGGGGAACACAAGATGCATCCAGAGGGAGAGGCCAGTCCCAAAGAGTCCCCCCCCAAACGAGTCCCCCCATCTCAAGCTTTTCCCCCTTATTTGTACATTAGTAATAGAATGACATGTCCCTTAAAGAAACCTTGTTAAGTTAGCAGTTTCAATGATCAAGAAAGAGGTTCCTTCTGATTATTGATTAACCAGGTGTGGGTTTTTCCAGAGTTTGCAGCCTTGAGACCCCAATAGACATTCCTGCTTTTTAAAAATGCATGTATCCGCAACTTCAACACAATTCTTATCAGGAAGGACGCGGGGTCAAGCTGCCCTTTCTGTGGCACCCAAAACCCCCTCCCCTCCTGCCTTGGTCAAGCTGAGATTGCTGAATGGCCAATTTACAGCTTGCTGACTAGGCCGTCTTTAACAATAAGCCATAGTGGTTTCAAGCACTTTACTGGTTTGCCAAAGTCTCCCCGTACAGACCCACCTCTTGCATGTATGCTGTGGTTGTTGTCAGGTGGTGAGTGGTGTTAATTGCTCCTTTTTTGAGCCAACATTGTGGAGAGGATATTTCTTTTAGCTTGTCAAGTCCTAGTGGGTAGTTCCAGAGCCACCGGTCAGAAACCAGGATCCAGAGCCAAGGGTCAGAGCTAGAGTCGGAAGCCAGGACCCAGAGCCAAGGGTCGGAGCCGGAGTTGGAGGTTGGAGCCAGATCTATTGTAACAGCCAGCTGGGGGATCCACCTAACTGTACAGGCAACTTCCTAGTGTCCCCTGCAGGCTTAAGTAGTATGCCTGGACCAATCGGGGACCTTGGGAGCACTGCCAGTCGGGCCCTCTTTGGCAGCCAGCTTTACAGAATACAAAAATGGGACACATGCAGGAGCCCCACGCCCCTCAGTGGCCCTGCCCCATGCTCCTCCTCTTCAGCCTGCGAAGGCCCTGCCCCTCACCATGCCGGAAGCTGGAGCTGGGCAGTGGAGCCTGGGCTGCCGGACTTTCCACCTGCCCTAGAGCAGAGCCTGGCCCGGGTCCCCACCCCCTGGGGAAGTGGAGCGTCCAGGACACCAGGGTTTCCTACAGCAGCCCAGGCTCCCTGGGATAGGTGCTTCCACAAGGGGTGCTGCCGCACTCCCAGCTTTAAGTGGTGTCCATTATATACAGAGTTTGCAGTTGGTCCAAAGGCTCTCGGCACCCCCCCTGTGAAAATTGTTTCAGCATTTCTGTCCCTGGGCAGCTCTTACTACTGCCCAGCTCTGGCTTCTGCCCTGGTCAGGGGATGGGACCTCAGGGGATAGAGGAGGAGCAGGGGGTGGGGCCTCATGGCGACGAGGGCACTAGGCCCACCTAAGCCCCACCCCCGGGAAGAGGCTGGTTGTCAGCTCTGAGCCTTGGGCAGGTGCGGAGCGGTGTGCAGGGAATCCGGGAAAAAGGCTGTCACTCCCTCTCAGAGTGAAGGACCTGCCGCTGAATTGCCGCCGTAAAGCGGCAGTAGAGCTGCTGCCGATCGCAATCGCGGCTTTTTTTTTTTTTCTGTGCTTGGGGTGGCAAAAACGCTAGAGCCGGTCCTGGGTCACCCTACTCACAAGGCTCACATCCTGTCAGTTGCTGCTCTGCCAGAGCTGTTGGGTGGCAATGTAGATGCACCAGTCACTTAGGGACCAACAAACCCTGGGTCTAGTCCTGCAAATCCTCATGCAGATATCCTGATCCATCTTGCTCTGTGCAAAGTTGAAAGAAAGATTTTTGCTATTTATACTGTTGATTATGTTGTAATGTTTTTGGCAAACTAACATTCTACCTTGGTAGAATGAAAAGGAATTCCTTTTTAGAAGTACATACAATTTAAAAGCCTGTGAATGAAGACTGCAGTGAAATCCTGGCCGTGTTGAAGTCAATGGGAGTTTTTGCCATTTACTTAAGTAGGGCAAGGATTTCACTGATGATGCTAAAAGTTGTGCACGTCGTCGTTTTTCTTACACCCAGTATCAGGTGACCAAAGTAGTGCTTAGCAGAAGATGCTGGAAGAGAGTTACGTCTGAAAGCAGTTTCAGAAGTTTGCTGTAGAGGCTGAATTCACTACAGAAGCTGGGGACTTCCTCAGAGTTTGCATGGGAAGAAAGGAAGGTGTGAATGTAATTTTTGGACCATTATCCCCTGCAAATTTGGTCTCAGTGAAAAGAGAAAGGACTAGTATGCTATTGGATTATATGGTGGAGGTGGGAGAGGGGTGTGATCCAATACAGATTGAAGAGGCTATGGAAACCTCTTATATATTTTTATTTACAATGTTGTCACCTTAGCATGATGATGATATTGCCACTATCTTGTGTTGATGGTAGCAGGTGCATAGATACAGGTGCAAAGAAAACATGAAAGTCACATTGACTTCAGTAATATTTGCTGAATGCACTCACTAAGTAAGATGTAAGGGTTTATGTGCTGTATGCTGTGTATCTACTACACAAAACTCCTTTCAAATGACAGCTTTTAATAATAGAAACCACTGAATATTATTTGTGATATTGCACTTTCCCCTGTATTTATGTTTAAATACACTTGCATCTGTTGTCAAATTTGAGTTTTTAATAGCAGCCTCTACTCTGAATAGCTATCTTCTTTTTAGGTCCCCTGATATCACAGTGACCACAATGAAACATACAGCTCCCAAGTCAGCCCTGCTGGAGGGTAAAACCTGTCCATAGGGACAGGGAGACAGTGAAGTCATTTTCTAAATATGTTGCATGGATTTGCAGTTTTGTTGTTGTTTTGTACTTGGTTGGAAAAGATGAGTTTTTAACTTTGTCCCTGTGGGCTGACTCTGTGCTCCAAAAGTAGCTTCCTTGGCAGATGTGACAACAGAATTGTGTATTCTGAGATAGTACAGTGGAGACAGGGCCAAACGGGGAGAACTAAGAGCAAATATATATTTGTATTTTCTTTGTTCACCGTGACAGGGTAGTCTGCCCCTCAAAGGGCCATGGGACTGGCCAGTTTGGAGACTGACCTTTATTTTTATTTTTTTTTTATTTTTTTGGCCAGGTGTTTTGGCCTGGGAGAGGGGATTATCAGATCCAGCTGAGAAGAGGTCAGGTGCTTCCTATAAAGGGCTGAAAGAGCTCAGTTGAAGGGAGAAACTGCATGAAAACAGGATGGATCCCATGGCAGACTCTGGAGCAAAATAGGGTTGCCAACCTTCCAGGACTGGCCTGGAGTCTCCCCAAATCGGCATTGATCTCCTGGTGACTACTGAAAACAATCCGGGAGATTTTAATAGGATATTTTAAGAAAATGACATTACGTCATGTTGGGGGGGAAATTCTGGAATAGCTTCAGTCAGAGTTGGCAACCCTAAAGCAGAAGGGAGAGACAAGAGGGGCAAGTCTTCTGGGACCCTGCAGAATACCTTGGATTGGGGAAAGACCATGGTTTATTTGGAATTTAGGATGAACTCTTTTATTGTTCCCTGAAGGAAAGGCCTGAACAGACCTTGGACATGGTGTTAGTCCTTTCTGGGCAGGAGAGACAGACCAGCAGCCCTAGAGTCGCCTTCAGTGTGCTGCTGTGTAACACTTAAAGAGAATAATAAACATACCTGTTCCTTCATATTCAGAACAGTTATAAAGTTCATCAATTTAAAAAAACCAGCGGACAGTAGTTTAGCACTGAGGTGTTTAAAAAATGGTCAATGTGATATGTTCCATGTTTCCAGACTCTAAAGGGTAATAAAGCATTTTGCACATTTTTCTTTACTCTTGAAACCTTAAAATGAGGAAAATCTAATTAACAAAGAAAGTACTTTGAAGAAATACAGAGAATCTGGTGGTGCATCATACACTTACAGTATATTACAGAGAGTTTGTGAAATCTAAGCTTAACTGTTCAGCCCATTTAGCTGATCCACAGAAAACACAATGTGCAGTAGAAAAATCATATGATAAAACAAAGCAACAATGTGTGCTGTAAATATGTGCCATTTTTGTAGTAGAGAAAGTGGTGATGCTGTCAGATGTATTATATTTCCATAATCAGTGATAGGTAGCAAGAACTGTTTAACAATCAATATCTTTGTGTGTGCACATAATCAATGTGTGGATCAATATAAAGCATTAAGGCTGGTGCCAATTGAAAACTGTGTATCTACCATATATTTGATTATTTAACTAAAAATAAAAAAGGATTCTCATGACCCCATTTAGACAAATCATCGTTCAATGTCTTGTGAGTACATGTTTAGTCGAGAATCAGTTTGGAAAGGAAAGCCCATACTCAAGTTGAGTGTGTTCCTTGTATAACAAAAATAAACCTTTTATATCTAGAGGTAATATACTTAGCTTATTATTTTCATGACCACAGTTTTCAATGTCTATTCTTCATAATTAGCAACCTTTATTTATTTGCCCTACACTTTTTGTTATGCCACTAGGATCAGTCTGAAGTGGAGTTTAGTATACGCCACACTAGATCAACAGGGCCACCATCCACATACATAACAGGAGACAGTCCAGCATGGGAGTTTCATCAAATGATTTGTCATGATTATGCTACTGTTGCTGTATGAGAAGAAGTAGGGAAGAGATACTGGGACCTGGCCTTGCCGTAGCCCATGGTCTTTAGTTGTTGTTACCTCTGCAGGAGGGGATTGGCGTGCTGATGCTACTCTTTTGACATACCCCTTATGTCACTGCATACATGTTTCTCCTACATTTGAATCCATCATAGCAGCGTGAGGAAAGAGAGAGGTCCTTCACCAAAGGCTCTTAAGCAAAGTAAGCTGTCATGGGATAAGAGGGAAGGACCTCTCATGGATTGGTAACTGGATAAAAGATAAAGGAACCTATCCTTGTAACAAACCCCAATGCCAACTCTGTCCACATATCTATTCAAGTGACATCATCATAGGACCTAATCACATCAGCCATACCATCAGGGGCTCGTTCACCTGCACATCTACCAATGTGATATATGCCATCATGTGCCAGCAATGCCCCTCTGCCATGTACATTGGCCAAACCGGACAGTCTCTACGCAAAAGAATTAATGGACACAAATCTGACATCAGGAATCAAAATACTCAAAAACCAGTGGGAGAACACTTTAACCTGTCTGGTCATTCAGTGACAGACCTGCGGGTGGCTATATTACAACAGAAAAACTTCAAAAACAGACTCCAACGAGAGGCTGCTGAGCTAGAATTGATATGCAAACTAGACACAATCAACTCCGGTTTGAATAAGGACTGGGAATGGCTGAGCCATTACAAACATTGTATCTATCTCCCCTTGTAAGTATTCTCACACTTCTTATCAAACTGTCTGTACTGGGCTAGCTTGATTATCACTTCAAAAGTTTTTTTTCTCTTAATTGGCCTCTCAGAGTTGGTAAGACACCTCCCACCTGTTTATGCTCTCTGTATGTGTGTATATATATATCTCCTCAATATATGTTCCATTCTATATGCATCCGAAGAAGTGGGCTGTAGTCCACGAAAGCTTATGCTCTAATAAATTTGTTAGTCTCTAAGGTGCCACAAGTACTCCTGTTCTTCTTTTTGTGGATAAAAGATAGGAAACAAAGGGTAGGAATAAATGGTCATTTTTCAGAATGGAGAGAGGTAAATAGCGGTGTCTCCCAGGGGTCTGCACTGGGCTCAGTCCTATTCAATATATTCGTAAGTGATCTGGAAAAAGGGGTAAACAGTGAGGTGGCAAAATTTGCAGATGACAGAAAATTGCTCAAGATAGTTAAGTCCCAGGCAGACTGCGAAGAGCTACAAAAGGATCTCGCAAAACTGGGTGACTGGGCAACAAAATGACAGATGAAATTCAGTGTTGATAAATGTAAAGTAATGCACATTGGAAAACAATCCCAACTATACATACAAAATGATGGGGTCTAAATTGGCTGACTACAGTACTCAAGAAAGAGATCTTGGAGTCATTGTGGATAATTCTCTGAAAACATCCACTCAATGTGCAGCGCCAGTCAAAAAAGCTAACAGAATGTTGGGAATCATTAAGAAGGGGCTAGATAATAAGACAGAAAATATCATATTGCCTCTATATAAATCCATGGTATGCCCACATCTTGAATACTGCGTGCAGATGTGGTCGCCCCATCTCAAAAAAGATATATTGGAACTGGAAAAGGTTCAGAAAAGGACAACAAAAATTATTAGGGGTATGGAACGGCTGCTATATGAGGAGAGATTAATAAGACTGTGACTTTTCAGCTTGGAAAAGAGATGACTAAGGGGAGATATGATAGAGGTTTATAAAATCATGACTGGTGTGGAGAAAGGAAGTAAGGAAGTGTTATTTATTCCTCCTCATAACACTAAGGGTCACCAAATGAAATTAATAGGCAGCAGGTTTAAAACAAACAAAAGGAAGCATTTTTTCACACAAAACGCACAGTCAACCCGTGGAACTCCTTGCCAGAGGATGTTGTGAAGGCCGAGTCTATAAGAGGGTTCAAAAAAGCACTAGATAAGTTCATGGAGGATAGGTCCATCAATGGCTATTAGCCAGGATGGACAGGGATGGTGTCCCTAGCCTCTGTTTGCCAGAAGCTGTGAATGGGCGACAGGCAATGGATCACTTGGTGGTTATCTGTTCTGTTCATTCCCTCGTGGGGCACCTGGCATTGGCCACTGTCGGAAGACAGGATATTGGGCTACATGGATCTTTGGTCTGACCCAGTATGGCCGTTCTTATGTTCTTAAATCAGGAAGGAAATAACATTGCTTCTCATCCTTTATCCTGATGTATAATTTATCATGTTATAAAAGAAGGCAGAGCTGTAACATTTCTCAAGTCAAATATGTGCTCCTCTGGAGCCTGATCCAAAGTCCACTGAGGTCAAAGGAAAGATTCCAACAGACTTCAAGGTGCTGTGGATCGGGCTTGGGGGGAGAAGAGGGAATCTTATTTATTTAAATAATGACAATATATTTAATATATTTAAATTAATGCTCAGTTAAGATGAACTTATATAACTCTTAAAATCTCATCCCAGGTCAGCATGTGCTCACGTTTCCAATGTCCCTGGTAGCATGTGGCAGGATGTGTTGTATGTTAGACACTCATCTGGTTGTACAGACTGTACATGAGGAAAAAAAAGGATATCTGCATGCAAGTCTGTAGCAAGTCAGATCTGTAGCAATCACCTTGGTCTTGGCAGGGATCTGTGTCCCTGCTCTCTCCAGACCCAAGTTCTAGGCTGCAGTCTCTTTTATTGGGAGGAGGGATAGCTCAGTGGTTTGAGCATTGGCCTTCTAAGCCAAAGGTTATGACTTCAATCCTTGAGGGGCCCATTTAGGGATCTGGGGCAAAAGTCTGTCTGGGGATTGGTTCTGCTTTGAGCAGGGGGTTGGACTAGATGATCTCCTGAGGTCCCTTCCAACTCTGATATTCTATGATTCTAAGTATGAGAAAGTCAGAAAATAGCCCTATAGAGTAGATGTTGAAGTGCAAGGACATGAACTCATTTTAAAAGCTTTTAAATGATCTGAGAAAACATGAGATCAGTGTAAATTTACTTTGTCTTTTCCTTCCCTATTTTCATTGGTTTTCTATCATTGGACATGATATATCGCTAGTTTCTCTACCATAAAAGTATACAAAACTCCGAAGCCTGAAATTATCAGTCTTCTACATTAACTAAGGCCAAACTCTAGCAAATATGTACCTTTTTTAATGGTATAATTTTTGAAGAGCAATGGGTTTCAGTGCTTTGCTTGGAATGAACTTGGCCCATTGGAGGCTTCTGTAGCAGTGATCAATAGGTTCATCTTCTGAAACACCTCTTTCTGAACTAAGGGCCAGCACAAGAGTTTACAGTATTCTGTGACAGACCAAAGAGACAGAGCATTTCTCATGTTTCCTGATATGAAAAGATCCTTGGTCAATGGCTCAGTCTGCATCTCAGGTCAGTATGCTGAGTTACGTAAAAAATAAAGAGAGTTTGAAAGATGTTTGTTTCATACATCTACTCAAAATACCAAAAAGATTCAATATATTGCAGACAGGGCTGGCTCTAACTTTTTTGCTGCCGCAAGCAGCAAAAAAAAAGTGCCGCCCCCTGAGCCCCCCGCCGAGCACCGCGCCGCCGGACCCCCCCCCCAGCGCCGCCCCCCCGCCGAGCGCCACGCCGCCGGAGCTCCCCCCGCCGCCCCTTACCAGGTGCCGCCCCAAGCATGTGCTTGGGTGCCTGGTGCCTGGAGCCAGCCCTGATTGCAGATCATTAGCAAGCTTGACTGAAAGGCAAAGTTCTATTCAAGAACATAGAATTTTTAATACAGGATGACTTGGGCTGGTGTTTAGGCAGAGTTTTAAAATATCATCTTCTCTCAAATTTGTCCCTCCGATAAATGGTTGGATGTTCCATTGAATTAATGGGAGTTCACCCGTGTGTCAGAGAGGAGAATTCATCCTCAGTGAGTGAAAAATAAAATATTATGACCAGAAAATGTGCTTATATTCAGAATGAAATATTGTTGTAGCTCATGTGAAAAAAGAGTTGCTAGGGTTAACAACCAGAGCAAGACTTTCAAAAGTGTGGGATTGTTTTAAATGATGTGAGTTTTGTGCAATGTGAGAAATTATAAGTAGTAAAATTATGACAATCAGATCTGTTAAAATGCTGATCTTGGGTTACAAAACTTTGCACTCTTTTTAAGCAGCAAACTGCAGTTATGTGAAAATATTGGCTTTGTCATTCAGATGCAAGTGTCTCAGATTAGTTTCTTTTGAAGTGATGCACAAGCAGGAGGGAAAGCGTGCATGATTTTTCATTTTTGGGCATTGAGGGGAGTGGAATTGAAGAAACTGGCAGGAAGTACCAATGTTACCAGTATATAGAAAGGGACATCACTAAAATTCTCAAAGCAATAGACTCATGACACACAGAAGGCTACCTTCTGATTTGAAACCATGTTTCTAGTGAAAAGAGAGCCAGAGTTTGAAACAGTTTTACAAGTCTTCCAATACCAATGTCAGATGTACTAACTCATGTGACGCTGGAACATTCCCTTCCACACGCTGATAGTATTTGAATACAGTTCTGTAACACAGATGCAGCACAATTTAAAACCTGTGCATTATGGACATAAACCATACAACCCAGATTAAAAGCATAGTGAATTCTTTAACCTGATTTAAAAATACTAGTGTGAATGGGATTTCAGGTGTCTACTGCAAAGAGTTGAGTAAGTTGATTGTTTGTAGCATTCCTCCACAAACCAGTGTCTTGTCATTGAAGAGCCACTTTATTGGTTGTGGTGTCATCCTCTTCCTAAAAATCAGGGATTAACGTCTCAAGCAATAAGAGCAAGTTACAGTAGCTAGGGCCTCCAGAATGTTCAGTCAGCCTAAAATCTAAGTTTTTAAAATAAGTAAAATCTAAGTGATTAACTAGAGTGCTGCAGGGAAGATGGCATGGACTTGAGGCAAATTGATTATCAGATGTTCTGCTGAAGAAATACTAAAATGTATCAGAAATCATTCTGCACACCATAAACCCCAAATTCAAATGTGGCTTGAATTTTTGCAGTCCTTTTTATTTTGTAGTGACAATTTAAAAACGGATCTTTTGGATACCATCTCATATGTGATTTTAACTGATGATCTTATAGGTTGTATTCAGACTGAGACCAAGTGATTGAACAACTTCATCCTTTTGCATCATTTCTTCTGTGACATACTGTATGTTTTTAGGGAAGGAAGACTAGTTTACTGACAAAAACAGAGTTTTGATTACAAGCACATTTTTGTGAAAGATATTAAACATTTGTCATCATCATTTCTTGTTATTTAACATATGTATTGCAGTAGTATGTAGAGACCCCAGAGAAGTCCGGTGCCCCATTGTGCTAGGCGCTGTACAGATGTATAGGTTATCTGCACCAAAGAGCTTCCAATCTCAAAAAGGCGAATTTTGACAGTTTTAGCAAAGGTCTGATTTCTGTTTTATTGCTCCAGTCCATTATATCTTTCTGTTAGTAAAATAAATGAAAAAAATCCTGAACAAAGAGCTAAAAGTAAGTCCTGGAAAACCAAGTAGCTGAATTAGATGAATTATATGACCATATGGTATGAAAATAGCTGAAAAAGAGCATCTCTTTACTCTACTTGCTCTGTCGTTTGTTTAATTTATTTTTCTTTTGTACAATAAAGGCACTGTCAACTTTGTACAAGTTGAAGCAGTACAGTAAATCCTGTGTCTTTTCCATCCATACAAAAAGCCACTTTGTCTCATTCTTAGCATTTTATTATAAAAACAGAGATTGCTTTACCAAACTCTGCAGGTTGTCTTGTATGGAGCTCTCCCTACATGTCCTTTATCTCTTTGGGACTAGTAGATGTAAATTCATTTGGTGACATTAGCCAAGTTAAACCACTCTCTCTTGTCTGAAAAGATCAAGGTCAAGGCTTTCTAAAGCGGCTAGAGATTTGGGAGCCCAACTTGCGACACTTTAAGATGCCTGATTTTCAGAAGGTGTGCAACAGTGTGTCCAAATCAAGCTCCTTTAAGATATTTCAAATTACACACCCAAAATCACTAGCCACTTTTGAAAAATCTTGGCTAACAATATTATATAGGATACTTGCTTGGCTGAATATTTAATAGGACCGTCAGTCATAACAAAACAAGAAAAAATGTCTTGGCCTCATGACTGTTTTCCATTTGGCTCAAATATGACAATAATTGTATTTCATTAGAGAAATGCAGGGACCACTGCTTTGTTTCTGGCCTGGATTTCTGCCACTAAAGTTGAAAAGCAAAGTTGTGAATAGAAGAGGATATGAAAAGTCAGTCAGTGAAAGCCTCAGAGACCAGAACTCCTTTGACTAAACAACAGTAAGACTAAGATTTTGTGACAGATATTTTTAGTAAAAGTCATGGACAGGTTATGGGCAATAAACAGAAATTCACAGAAGCCGATGACTTGTCCCTGACTTTCACTAAAACTATCCCTGACAAAATGGGCAGGTGGGTTCAGCACTCACTGCTGCTGCGGCTTGGGGTCCCCTGCCGCTGCGGTCAGTGGGAGCTCTGGAATACCTCTGCGCAATGGCTGACCAGCTCTTGGGGGGCCCCTGCCATCTGTGGGGGCTGGGCTGCTGCGGGGTCCCCTCACAGGGTCTGTCTGCCACAGCTGGGCAGATGTGGGGGGTCCCCCCACCAGGGCAGGGGCTGAGAGCTGTGGGGGGGGAGGGGGGGCTGGCTGGGACCAGGACAGAAAATGTCACAGAGGTCTCTGGAAGTCACAGATTCCATAATCGTAGTCTTAAACAATAGCAGTGATGGAACCTGATTCTTTTTTCACATACACCATTTTTATACTAGTTTAACACCATTGGGTTCAATAGTTACTCCTGATTTGCACAGGTGTAAGTGAAATCAGATTCAAGCCCCAGACTCCTAAAGTCCCACTTGCCCTGCAGGGTGAAATCTATTGAGTAGCAATATGTTCTTGTAAATGAACAAACTCTCTGAGGGATAAGATGGAATTTTAAGGCTCTGGGACTGTCTGTTATGCAATTCTGTCTCCATTCCTCAAAAGCAAATAGGTTAAATAAATGGAGCAACACGTTAGACCAAGTTTGTCACTGAGGCCTAGTTTCGTGCAGAGGCACAGAATCTCTGGGTGGCCTTCTATATCCTCCATGTGGTTTCTGGGGACCTGCCAGGAAAACAGCATATCCTGCAGGCTACTGCACAGCTGGAGGACAAATTGATCCCTTCCCCATAGGATGATGTGAGGGTTCCTCATGAAAATTTCCTATGCAAAACCCATTCCCGGGGTGGGAATGATTGAGCCCAAAATAATAAAAACAGAGCAGGTTTTAGTCATAAAAGCAAAAAAAAGGCTTCAAATAGCAAAGGGAATTAATTAGACTTAAGTCATTGAAATGTGCTACTGCAATAATGAAACAAATTTCCATACATGCTTATTATTATTCTTTTAGTTCTCAGCCTCTAACATAATCCATCGAAAGCCAGCTAGTTCATCATTAAGAAAAGTGAAAATTTCCCAGACTAGATAAAATGTAATGTTGCCCTGGATGTGGCAAATTCTCCCACCATGCATTTCTAAATAAAACTCTGTTTGTCTTATGGGTGACATCAATAATAAACTGAGAAACTTGTGATTCAGCAAAAGCGATGTGTTTTCTCCAATACATTAATATATTTCACAAAATAATGAGCTGCTTCATTTGAGAATTTATTTCAAGCACTGGACGATATTGTTACATATTAAAAAAGAACTCTCCTTTCAGTGTTGCAAGTTCTTTGGTATCCTTGACTTGTTCATCTGTACCCAAATAATCTACAAGTTGCTCAGTTTACAAATTTACCAGAGATTCCCATGGACTCCTACTAGAGTTTGGTGTCTCTGACATCATCAAAGCTCCAAGAATTTGATGTTCTTTTCTCCAGCTCCTATTAAGGGCATCTTTTGGAGGAGCTTAGGTTCCTTTTCATCGTGATTTTATCATTGAAACTGCTGATGCATTCATCCCGTTGGTCCCACTCCTCTCTTGATCCCTACCCAAAACCCACTGAAGTCAATGGAAAGGCTTCTGTTGTCTTCAGTTGGCTTTGGATCATGCCATTGGAGTGCCACTCGTGAGTCCTAGAACTATGTCACTATGCTCCACAATGAAATGCTGTAAATAAGAACAGGATAAGGAAATTTGGTGTCTAATGTGTTACGGGTGCTGAATATAGGAAGGGTCAGTGTATCAGTGTTACAATATATAGTTTTAGCAAAACATAAATAATAGAATGATGGGGTAATGAAAAAGGCTACAGTCTTGATAAAGAGAGTGTGATGAACATTGCTGACAGCAAATATGTTTTGATGAGGATACCTTTTGCTGGATTCAAGAGCTCAGAGCATTGAACTTCAGGAGTTCTCTCTGGGTCTTAATACAGAACCCGTAGAGGTAATTTGTTTATATAGAGATATATAATGTCTTTGGAGAACAAATGTTTCTGGAAAGTTATTAAATATTATCTCAGTATTTATTTAGATTTTAAATAATAAAAATACACCTCTCCAAGACTCTAGGTGTCCTAACATTATTAATAACGTCATAAAGTTCCAGCAGGATTGATTTAACAGGAACTCAGACAGATACTTACAGAAACTTTTATCCACCCCTTCATAGTCTCAGCCCACCAAATACCCCATCAAACATGTCCACCAAATTCAGGCTATTTCAGACCAAATTAACATGAATCTGTTCTTGTGTAGTGATCTGAATAGCATGATTTGGCATTATGTGCTTCCTTAATTTAGCAGCCATACTGTTTGTCCATTGACACTGATGCAGTGCAAGGTAGACTATGCGTAATCAGATTCTAAGTGAGATGGAAGTACATGTTAATAGTTCAAGCAGAATTTAGAAGACATGAATTTAGACTTTCCACTAGTGTTGTCTTTCTGGTGCAGCATGCCTGGGAGGACATACAAGTATGCCGAGAAGCCAAGTCATGTTGATAATTAGAAGAAAAAAGGAAAATCCGCCACCCCCTGAATTTTTTGTGGTAAGAAGTCTTGTGGGAAGAGCTGATGCAGCCTTTGATTCTCACATTGAGAAGAAGTAATATTTTGTATATTGTTTGAGAAGACAGTAGAAGCAGTACAGAGAGGGATGTTAGAAAGGAAATTTCTGAATTATACTTAAGGTTTCTGGTTTTGGGGGGTTTATTTTCATTTTTGGGTATTTATTTTAAGCCATTTTTGTAGTGCAGCTAGCCAGCAAAACTGTGTGTGCATGCTCTCTTTATATATGTATAATATGTGTGTGTGTACATATTCTATAAAAAGCCACACCTTTATGGTATAAAAGTTATTATGGGAAACTACTAAAAAAACTGACCTTTCCCTTCTCCCACCACCCCAGCCCTCCAAAAATACAGCCATCAATATGGTTTACGTAGTTGAATGAGCATAATTTTGCCCTGAAAATCTGTATCATTGAATTTGCTGGCAGTAATATTCTGTTCTGTTTCCATAGTATTTCACATTTACGAAACAAGCCCTACACATTTATGCTAAATACAAAATATAGTTGGAGGAGAAGACACTCTAAAAATAAAGGTGAAGGGCCTGAGTCCCAGACAACAACAAAAACTGGGTGTTTATGTCAGACAATGCACTCTGAAGAATACTGTGAGAGCTTTATGCTGGCATTTGTCAAGAGTTATTGTCTGAGCTGATATTGCCCTTGTAAAGGCCTCATTGTAAACTGATTTTTCATGCCATTACACAAAGGAAGGTGGAACTCTTCCAAGTCCTGCACAACTAAGAAATATTTACCTTCCGCAACTCAGACCAGAACACAAGGAACTTATTTTCCAAGCAGTGCATGATTGTCAGGTGAATGCATTGTTGGATGAAATAACAGACTTATGTGGCTGAAGGGAGCTATCATTATTCATCCTTTTTTTCAGAGCTACTAAGAAACTTATTTTGCTAGATATTGAATGGCTAGATAGCTTAAAATTATTCCACTCTCAGCCATGCTTTGCTAAGGGTACTACAGAAAGTTGATTTTGACAGAGTTTTTTGCATGATGTCCCATAATGCTTCTTTAATGAAAACAGCTGTTAGATCAGTTTTTAGTGGCATTTCCCAATGCCATTCCTATGACTTGCATACCACATGCACTCAACCTCTTCCTGGAAAAATGGCCAAGAGGATTTGACGACTTAAACAGCATATGTGCTGTCATAAAAGAGAGTGTTCTGCCAAAATCCCCTGCACTGTTACAGGTTGAGACAACTTATAAATTCAAAAGAAGTCATTGTACCCAAAATACCTCTGCGTGTCACACAAACCTGCTAGGCTCTCGCTTGACGGTTGTAGATTATCTTTCCACACTCTGATCTCGAAAGTTACTTAGGGCATGTCTATATTACAAGCTTTTGCTGATGCAAACTATGTTGGCATAAAGCTGTCACAGTATATCGCTTGTGCGCATGCATACTTAGCTCCTGATGATGGCATTGTGTGAACCCACCAGGAATGCTTGTTTCGCTGCACAGCATGGTGCACTATGGATAGCTATCCCTGTGTGCAACTTGCCACTGTCCTGTCCACTGTCTTTTGGGAAGTTATGGGAGTGAAAGGTGAGACTGGGAGCAAGGGAGTCAATTTCCCATCATGCAACTTTCTCTATCCCATAATGCCATCTATATAACATAATTTTTCTCCTTTTAAAAAAACTGCACAAACCCGCATGGCCCTTCTTGCTGCCTGCCATATTTGACAAAAGCATGGCACCTGCACATTTCTGCACTATTGTCATGAGTATTGCAATCACAGGATGTATGATACTCCGATATTTGCAGAGTTGAAAGAAGAACCGAATCAGCGGGGAATATGACAATTTTGTGGAGGACAGATTGCTGTGGAACACATCAAGATCCAATTCAAAGTTGTTGGTGTCATTTATGGAGCAGCTGCAGATCGTGGAGCGCTACTTCTGTGTCTGAGAAATGAGCACTGACTGTTCAGGTCGCATCATAATGCAGGGTTAGGGATGACGAGCAGGGTCTGCAGAACTTTTGGATTCACTAGGCCACATTCCTGGATCTGTGTGACAAGCTCACCCCAGCATTCCTGTGTTAGGACACCAGAATGAGAGCTGCAATGATAGTAGAAAAGCGAATAGTGATTGCACTGTGGAAACTTGCGACACCAGATTGCTACCTGTCAGTGAGAAATCATTTTGGAGTTGGAAAATTCACTTTGGGGGCCATTGTTATGCAATTGCTCAGGGCCATTAATGGTCTCCTGCTACACAGGACTGTGACTCTAGGCCACATGCAGGACATAGTGGATAGATTTGAAGCAATGAGGTTCCCGAACTACAGTGGAGCCACATATGGCACTCATATCTCTATTTTGGCACCAGTCCACCTGGCCACAGAGTAAATCAACAGAAAGGCTATTTTTCTATGATTATGCAAGCTTTGGTGGATCACTGGGGTGCTTCACTGATATCAGTATTGACTAGTCAGGGAAGGTGCCTGGCGCTTGCATCTTTAAGAACATAAAACTGTTCAGAACATTGCAAGCGGGGACTTTCTTTCCCAAATGGTGGGCTACCTTTGGTGATGTTGAAATGCCAGTGGTGATCCTGAGGGACTCAGCCTACCTCTTGCTCCCCTGGCTCATGAAGCTGTATGCTGGCCATCTTGAGAGCACGAAGGAAAGATTCAGCTACCAGCTCGGAAGTTGCAGAATGACAGTTGAATCTGCTTTTGGTAGTTTGAAGAGATGCTGGCGTTGTTTACTCACAAGACTCTGCATAAAAATCTAAGTAAAAAAACATCCCGATGGTTATAGCTGCCTCCTGCGTCCTGCATAATATCTGTGGCGGAAAAGGGGAAAAGTTGCAGCCGGGATAGAGAATGGAGGTGGAGGTGCTCTCTGCTTAATTTGAAGAGCCAGACACAAGGGCTATTAGAAGAGCTCAACCCTGAGCTATATGGCTCAGGAAGGCTTTGAAAGAGCACTTTAACAGCGAGCCACAGTAATGTGTTGTGGTGGACTGTGCTCTACCTGGCTCTGCAGTTTCTCTCGCAGGTCAGTATATGTGAAGGTGTAATTGTCCTTATTGTCCCCTGGTGTGGAGTGGTGGGGGTAGAGATGTGGCTTCTAGTGCCATGTGAAATATAGGGGTGGTGGTGGTGTAGGAAGGCACTGAAATGGAGTTCTCCATAGACTGCAAAAGGAGATGACTGTTGAATCTATAGATCCACAAGAGTCTGCAGCATCTGTATTTGATGCCAGAGAAGCCCCATTATGTCTTGATGCATCTCTCTCTCTCTCCTCTTCCTGTTGGTACTCTTACAGGGGTGCTGGAACAATTTGCATAGTGGGGGTGCTGAGAGCCATTGAACCAAACTGTAAACCCCGCATATGATGGAAACCACTTCAAGCCAGGGGGTGTTGCAGCACCCCCGCATGCCTAGTTCCAGCACCTATGTACTCTTGGCCCTTTTCCTGTCTGCTCTTTCCTTTTCCAGGCTATCTGCAATATTCACCCCTCCAGGCCATTTGCTCATGGTCTGATGCAGCACTGGCTTGCAGGACCTCATTGAACAGATCATCTTCATTCTCCTCCTTATCTGGGTCAGGCATTCTGCAGTTATGGAGAGGGAATCCCTTCAATGGCAGCAGCTACAGATAAAACACACACAGGTACCATTGTCAGTACAATCACAACAGTAAGCAAAACTTAAGATTCAGAACTCCCTTCCCTTGCTCCCCTAAAGTTTTGAACAAGACATGCTTATTGACACTTCTGCTCTTCAGCCCCAGCCATGGTGAGTATGACCCAGGAGAGGTGAGGGAAGTGAGGAGGCAATTGCTCAGTTGCATGAATCTATGAGTACAGGGCAATGGCACTTGATTACTGGCACCATGTTTCACAGGTGGTGATTTTAGCTGATATTTGGTAAATAGCTCACTCTTAAGGGTAACAAAGTCACAGATAGCATAGCTGCTGCTGGTTTTCCAAAGTCACCTGGGCCCTTATGCTGCTAGCCTGTTTACTGCAATAGTGCCTACCAAGTTCTTGCTTCCTGGCATGGGAAAGTGTCCTACAGTGGAGGATGAAATAAGGCTGCCGTCCCTAGAAACCTTTGAGAGAGAATTGCAGAGTACCTTCATGAAAATGTATTGAAATCCAAAAGGAGGACTCAAAGGACATTCCTGTGTACATAAACAAACTGGTCCGCATGGCCTTCCCACCCCCTTCAGTCCCCACCTAACTCTGCAGCAGATTGAAAAGCAGATAATGCTACCTCTTTTAATATGAGTAAAACAATGAAAAGTTGATAGAGGTGTCCTGTTAAGTTGGGGCATCATTAGTACATCACTGCAATGGGAAATACATTTACATACTTACCTGAGGCTTCTTCCCCTGAATCAGGCTTGCCCGTTCTCGACGGCCATGACAGATTAGACTGCAGTGAAGTATCAAAGGTCTTGGCTCGTAGCATAGCTGGATCCCCCGGTCGCATGTCAAGTATGGTATGCAGCTCATTATAAAAGTGGCAGGTCTGCAGCTCAGCAACGGATTGACTGTTGGCCTCCCTGGCATTCTGATATGCCTGCTGAAGCTTCTTCACTTTCACGTGGCACTGCTGCGAATCCCTGTTGTACCCCTTCTACTGCATTCCCCCCATGCAACCTGCTTGTAGCTGTCCATATCTGTACCTGCACAGCCCCATCTTCCCACAGGCCCAGGAGAGCCAATATCTCTTGGCTGCGCCAGACCAGAGTGCGTCTGGAGCATGTAGCCAGCATAGCTGGGCAGTTGCACACAACAGTGGAGAGCTGCTAGGTGTGCTTGCCAAGGTGGACAGTCAGGAAAGGGCATTTCAAAAATTTGGGGGTTTTTAAAGGGTGTGGAAGGGCTTCAGGTCTATGTGACTGCTGGGCAGTGGAGTTCACATTTGTGTCCAGAGAGGTCAGTGTTTGGCATTGTGGGACAGCTGCTGGAGGACTGTTAGGGTCAATGTAACACAGTCTCACACTGCATTGACCTCAGTACATTGACCATGGTTCAGTGCTTGCTTAGACCAGTGCGAGACAAATTTAAGTGTAGACACGTGCACAATTAGGTCAATGCAAGGCAGCTTACTTGGTAGTGTAGACCAGGCCTCAGTTTTCTATTGAACAGTCTACCAAAACCATTCCACAGTGTATTCCTAACTGGAGATGTGTTTAGATTGTCCACAGTAATTTAGGACTAGATATTTAACTCAGCAGAATATGTTTTAATTGTACAAAAATTAGAAACATTTTCCATGAATCAGTTGGGAACAGTGGGAAAAATATGAATTTCCCCGACTTTGGTTTGTTCTGCAGTACTTAACTGATTAATCAGCTATTCCATTAGCATTTCCCTCACTGAAACTTGATGAGAAGATCATTTTCCATTAGGCAGATGTAAAAATATCTTTAAATAAATAAAAATCTTTTTGGAAAAGCTTCCCATGCTTTTTCTGTTTCTTTACTCTTGCAAAGAGACTATGCTGAAATGGGGAAATCTCTAGAGTGAACAATCTGTTCTCTTCTGCTCCCTAAACAGTATGCAACTGGAGTGACCATTATGAACCCTTTAATGCATCAATGGCACCTAGACTATAACACTGTTGAAAACTGCAGTTTCTGTGCACTTTGAGAAGGATTACTGTTTCAGTATGTATTGTAATTGTAAAAGCAAGTAATTGAATATGAAATTGCCCAGAACTTTGGGAGTTCTTCTGTGCAATAGTTTTGCTATTCAGTCTATCTCCAGTGGTGTACATAGGAAGGAAAGATCTGCTTTTTACAGCGCTTTCGCCTCATGTACTGGCCTTCTTGTCACTGAGACTGAATGTGTAACATTTTTTTTCTCCCTTCTGTAAGAACTCTTGTAAGAGTTAATCTCAGAAGGAGAATTCAGAAGAGAAATAAGAGTGGAAATGGAAACTCCCAGAAAATAGATTATTTGATTTTGACTTTGTCTGTTTTGGGGAGTTTAATAGCTATGTGAAAATTTAAAATAATAGAACATGTCCAAATATCATAGATTGTTCTTCTGTCCTGTGAAGGGGAGATCTAGCTGGAGGATAATAGACTGCACTTTTTGTTGATGAATGGATTAGATATTGATCAACTGGAAAAGAAAGAGGAAACACAAATAGTCATTCCTGCCAAGCTCCTTTACTTTCTACGGCTGTTTACTACTTTTGTTTTCCTGTTTTTGAGCTTTAAGAACCATGTTAACATGTAAAAACATTGTGATAGGACTCTGTAGCAAAACTGTCAGTACTTCAGTTAAAGAAAAAGTAGATATCATATGTTTATGTTTCCTTTGGATGTGTGTGTCTCTTTCCAA
This sequence comes from Trachemys scripta elegans, assembly GCF_013100865.1. Lineage (NCBI taxonomy): Eukaryota > Metazoa > Chordata > Testudines > Emydidae > Trachemys > Trachemys scripta. The sequence goes on from NC_048299.1 coordinate 85,804,608, forward strand.
CTTAAGAACTAAATGTGTTACAAAAACAGATGTAGTGAAAATAAACAAGAGCGGTCTCATTTCCTTCAGTGAAGAAAGCTCACAATTACTTGGCCGTAACATCGTACCCTATCAAACAATTTTGCTGACCGCAGTTTGCCTGCCCAAAGTGCTGGATTTATCACAACTGATAAAAGATCTGAGGTGTCAGACAAGAATTCAGCTGCACAGAAAAGGGGGAAGAGTGGGTCATAATGCAATAACATATTCTAGGTGCTGTTCTTGCCAACAGTTAATGGAGAAATTCATTTCACAAAGCACTGTTTATAGACTGACATCTGGAGAACTTCTCAACCTGGATCATTTCCAATCTCTGAGATTTATATGCTGTTCTTGCTTTTTTGGTAAATAGCTCACTTTTCTGCTTGATATAGTTTACTTAAATAATTATCAATGGATGTGAATGATGCTACTATGCTACTATGATTTTTTTCAGTCCTTGGGATGGACAAAAGTTCATAATAGTAGGTAGCTAAAATAGATGATCAGTGGGAACCCCTGAAACAACACGCACTCGCACATGCAGGGACACACACACAAACACGACAATTTAAAGAGAACTGTCTGAATGTAAACATAAAGATCTATCAGATTTAAATATGTTGACTAGCACCCATGCAGTCCAAAGGTGTGAAAGGACTTGGAGTTGTAATGATATTTTCAGTTTGGTGATATTTGTCCTATGGAGTGAAAAATGTTTTCAAAGGGTAAAAACTGAATAAGTGCAGTTTAAACCGTATAATCACCACTGTACATGTGGGACCTGATCCAGCTCCCTTTCAGGTCAGTTGAATGACTACCATGGCTTTCAGTGAAATTTAGAGCAGGCCCATTTCCATTTTGAAATGCAGAAAGAGAGACACCATACATTACTAACTCTGTCCTGTGTGAGTGGAGGCACAGACGTGTACCTTCTAGGTGGATTTACTCTGCTTGTGGTAAGAACAATATATGTTACATGAAAACATTATTTATCCAAGCAAATCTGTAAATAATCCAAGGATTTGGTCCCACGGCATAGCAGCATTACACATTCAGTCTTTATTACTAATGGTAAAGCCCTGCTTTAAAAAACATTTGCTTTATGAATAAAATTGTATTCCTTTTGCACATATATACATAAAAATGAAGTACATTTTGGCACAGGATTGACACTGGGTAAAATTTTCAAAAGCATTTAAGTTCCATTTTCAGAAGTGATTTAGGCACTTAGGAGTCTAATCCTATCTATTTTCAATTAGATTTAGACTCATAAATGCCTAAATCGCTTTTGAAAATGAGACATAGGTTCCTAAACTATGTGGGCACTTCTGAAAATTTTCCCAGTAATCATATGGCAGTACGTGTTTCCCTCCTGACTCCAGGAAATACAAAGAGACTGATGCTGCTGCCATTGAAGCCAATGGCAAAATCCATCTTGGTTTTTACAGGGATGGGATAAGGCTCATAGTAAGGATGCATATAACAGGCAATGTACAGCTATCTAATATGCAAACCATTAGATATTTTGTACAGGGAGCATTAGTGCCAAAATCAGTAGAAATTGTATCCATATAGTGGGGGGCAGGATAAACCATATAGAAACAAAAGAAAGTCAGATGATAGTATGTATGCATTTAGACTTGGACTTTCACAGGTACCTAAGGAAGTCAGGAGCCCAACTACCATTGAATTTCAATGGGACTGCCTTAGTTTCTTGAAAATACCAGCATCATATGTAAGGACACACTCATTAACACAGGTCTTTTATAACATATCTAAAACATTGAAACAAAATTAATATTTTCCAGGGTGGACACCTCTCCTTTCTTGAAGGTGTCCATGGCAGACAGAAAGCCGTGTATTCTTGAGGTGATGGAATTCAATGGTTCTGGAAATGTGGAGCACCATAGTATTCTACAGAAGATCTGTTTTATGTGTTCAGAAAAATTTGATCTCTTAATGTGTGATATGGTGGGTATCATACTCCCCCTCCTCTGGTAGTTGCCACCCCAGGAATTGCTCTTCTTTTAGTGTCCACTCCGTATAATTTATTCCGCTCCACCAACACCTGTATAGTGCAACACACCACTCCTAATCCCTATGAACTTCAGCCGCTGTTCATTAGGGCCCTGTGAGGAAAAGAGATCTGTCTTCCTTGGGATGGCCTTCAGTGCTGGCACAGTTAGCACTATCCTCCCACATCCTGACGCTTCCTTCCTGCCTTTTTATCAAGCTCATCAGCTGATGGGCCAATTAGTTCCTTAATTCACCTAGCTTCCTTGTCTGTTTAGCTACTTCTTCCCTATTTCCTCAATCAGCCGTTGCTGGGGAAACTAATTGAGGCTACTGTGATCAGAGTGCTGACCCGTCTATTAGACCTGAGTACTCTGTCATATACTGTAAGAAAGAAATCCTACATCTCAATTTTTTTCCCCATCTTGCCTCTTCCTTCCGCCAATGGTATGCACCTCAGTGCATCTGTCATTTCCTCCTTCTGAGGAAGCTGAAGTATAATTCTCTGCCCTTCCTGGTGCACAAGTTTCACACTTTGTCTTCATTCAAATCCCTTTTGAAAATTCACTTCTTCCATGAGCTGAGCAAATGCTAAACCTCACCAATATAATGCCACCATCATCCCAGTGTGTGGGGAAAAATATTTCAGAGTTAATGGCATCCCCATCTTCTGTGGTGTCTGATCTTTAGCTTAAATGTTCCTTAGTACAAGGATCAAGGGTAAAATCCAGCCTTACTGAAGTAAATAGCAAAACTTCCATTGACTTCAATGAGGCCAGGATTTCACACCCATGTTTTTGTTTGTGTCTTGTACAGCTGTGATCACAGTGTCTACACTTACAACATAGTATTAATGTCTTGTTTTTATATAACAGCAGATAAAGTGACCCAACATAAAATACTGGTATACTTACAAATTCTGTTGAAGGGTAGGGAATATGTTGAATTTATGTGTTGTAAATGAGGTTGATAGTATGTTTTCCAGTTCTTTCAGAGCCTGTTTGCTTTGTGTGTAACCTATGCAGTCCCCCAGTTTAAATGGTGAAATTCCAGTTCTCACTGTTCTCTATCAGGAAAATAAGGTAATGGAAAAAATGAATTTTGCTTTTAGTGCTGGTACGTTTTGACAGTATCAGTTGACAAGTAAATCTTAACAAACCTCTGACATCAAAACCAAGAGCAGGAAGTCCCGCTTCCTTCCAACCAATAGCATGGGGTGCCTAAGGGCAAATAGACATTTTCCGACTCTGATTCAGTTACCATCAACTGGAAAATAGTGCTAATGACTAATGAAATAGTTTGGCATCAAAAGCCATTAATTCTCAAGGCCACATAACCTATAGAGTTTCAGTTTTCAGAGCAAACTTTTCAAAGTTCTTTTATTTGTCTCCAGAAACCCACTATGCACTAATGGGTTATGTGACTTTTCACTCATAATCTCAATGTTTAATACATAATACCACTCTCAGGTTGCTATTTGTTTGGATCTTTAATGATTTATCATGTATTTACAGGTTAGTGTTTGACAGGATAAATTTTATCTGAGGGACAAAAATTACAAGTATCCTAATTTGAATTTTAGAGGAATAGTTTCCAGTTCTTTAAGTCATATAGTTTACATTTTACAGTCACAGTTTGCAGGTGGGATTAGATGTGCTGGAGATTAACAAATACTTTATTTTCATTGGATGTATGTATATTTATATTTAACGTGTTTTTCAGTAGCAATGTATTACAGTATATTAACATATCATAGTGTTCGTATTTCCTGTTATCAGATTTGCCGTCCCCACTTCTGTTTTGCGGTGGACATTTTAGGAATTGCTGCTTGTGCTAATACCTCTCTTTTCACATTAGGTTTACCACTAGCTCCCAAAACTCCTCCCCTGAACTGAAAGGATAGGAGATTGAACCACCTCTGAAACGACATATTGAGTCCATGACACATCACAAATTGGCCGGCAGGGCATATTTGGGGTAGAGTAGCTCATGCCCTTCTCCCTTTCCTGAAAACCAAGAATTCTGGGTCAGGTTTTTCAGTGGTGTAAATCAGCATAGGTTTATTGCACTCAGCAGAGCCACCTTGATTTACATCAACTGATGATCTGGTATATTATCAATATTCACTATGTCTGATCTTCACTGTGTTAAAAATTAGGGATCCCAAAGTTGCTGCAGAAGCTGTATTTTCTGCCAGGCAGTATGCTCTCTAATGCCACTGGGCTGGCATATTTAATTTTTGCAAATGCTTTGTTCTTTTATTTTGCAATGAGAGAGATGCTATATTGCCACAAATCAGGTATCCCATTCATGGGGCCTGGAATAAAACATTTATTTTCACAACAGCGGAAATGTATTATATACAGTAAGCATCTTTGTTGTTTTGAGTTAGGAGTTAATATGATGCTTTAAAAAATGCACTCTTGCAATAGACAATAAAGGATGATTTTGAACACCAGGCAAAGCAGTTTGTTTGCTTGCTAGTGGTGATCTCGAGAGGACACTAATTTTCACTCAGAGAGTGTGTTGTACGTTTAGGTCCTGATCCAAAGTACTTAAGCAAGAGCTTAACTTTAAGCAGGTGACCATATGCTTGCAGTTAAGCACAAAGCCTTTCATGGACTTTTGATCAACTGTTTGATTTGAAGCTGCTGAGAAAAATAAGAGAGGCCTGCACTGCTGCATTAAAAGAGAAAATGCATAAAATATGCATCGCTTCTGCCCTGAGAAAAGTTTCAGAAAGAGCACGATCTCTGAGCTGGGGTAAAAACCCAGTAACTTCATAAGTTCTTCCTTTCTTCCAGATCTACATGGGTACAATGGAAGCTGCCCATGTAGCTTTCTATTGAAAATAACAAACAGCATGCGCAACACTCATGCTGTATGCTATCTTATTAGCTATGTGCATACTCCACCTTCTCTCTGCTGTTGGTCCATCCTTGTGATCAAGGACATGGTGTTAAAACGTAAAAGGATTGTGCTTGCTGTGTGTGATATTGTGTATGCATCCAGTTCTTTGTGATGATGCATGGGTGTTCATTTCTGTTTTAGCCACACACATCCTGCAAGGAAATGTGAAACGTGGAAGTATATTTCTCCCATAGTCCTATTTCCGTTGCTCTGCCCCTCCTCCCTTCTGCTTGTAGTGTCTCCTTCTCTTCCTTTGTTTTCTGGCTTTCTTCAAGTCGCCCTAAAAAAGAGACAATTATGAGCCAGCAGGTTCAGGCCTTTACTCCTGAGTAGCAGCCCTTTCCCAGAGGCACTGGTAGCAGCATTTTCAAACAGACTTGAATCATCCTAATCCATTTCAAACTGCTGCAGCTAGCTCCAGGCGAGCAGTGGCACTGGTAGACAGCTGGTTCCTTTGTGCTCAGTGATACTTGTACTAGATTTTCCCTTTCTTAACATTTTTAATAACAGTTTATATGTGTTTAAAGAGATAGTTGCAGGTAGTTACTTAAACATGCAGTGAAGTAGACAAATGGAATATCTACATGAAGTCATACAAGTAAATATTGCAAACTACAAAACAGAAAGTATGTCTGCCTATCCTGGGATCACTTCTGACTTCAAGCATCCTGCATGGCAGTGTGGTGCTGGGCAGTGCAATATGTCATGGTGCTACAGCAGAAAGTATTGAAAATCAGTGTATAATCACATGTCCAAAAAAAATCATCATGAGACACCCTCTGTGGCAAACTAATGGTCCTCGCAGGCTTTGCTCACTATAGAATTATTTCATACATATTTGATCTTTTATTACTATACCAGGTTCCAGTGATCAGATACTTGACACAATTCATGCTAAGACCTATTTCTATCCTTTGTGTAAAGTGAGTTTTACGTACGCTATAAGTTTAACATATTCCTTACATGGCACAAATGAGTAAAGTGAGGAATCACCAAGGCATAATCAATATACTAAACAGAATGGTAGTAGCTCGCTCTCTAGTCAAAGTATTTTTCACCAACGGTTAAACTGCAGACCATTCAATTTCATACATTCTTTGAGACTCTTGACACTTTGTTTATCATCTCTTGTTCGTGTTTATGTTCTGGTTGCCTATGCTCCACATGAAGGTATTCTATTATGTTTTCAACCAGGTGGCTGTACTCCCATCCCAGAATCTGACCTGGAGGAAAGGACAGGTGTACAGGATTCCACAACAACGTTTACCAACCACAGGCACTTCACAAAGCAGAAATCCAAAACTGGTAAGAGAAGGAAAATTATTCACTTGTATTTCAAAAACAGAACAAATCTAACTCGGACCTTGTGTATGGAGGGAAAGGATTAATTGACTGAGGTGTTTCCAATTATGTTTAAGTTTCTGATTAGTAAATGAACAGCACTTTTCTAGAAATACTTTTTTCCTGGTTCAATCAAATCATTTTATAGGATCCTGTAATTCTTTGGATTTTTTTTTCCAGGGCCTTCCCTTCAGAACTGTTGGCAATAGGGTAGAGACTTCTAGCTGAGGTGAATAATTTCTCCTGAATTGAAAAGATCTGGTGCTTTAACACGATATGTATGAGGTAGCTGAGGACTTTAAACCTGACCTTTCTGGAAGTTGAAGGTTAGGTAGAAATGAAGGTTATTAGGATATTTCAGCTTAATTAAGGTTTTTATTGTTGGGACTTAGTGCCAGTTGATTAAAATTTGGTCATTACTTACGGTTTGTGGGAAGACTTCCTAGAATTTCAGAAAAAAATATTACTGGATATATCAAACAATATTATATTGGATGTAAAATACATTCCAGAAAATGTGTCATCACTGTATGCAAAGATTTTATGATGCTGGAAACTATGATATGGCGTTAATTTATTCTGAGAGTAAGAATGGTAAACAAATGCATTGTGGTTTAATAAAGTGTCCCATAAGATGCTTTCCATTTTATTTACTTAATTATGTTTCTGTTAAGTGGCTTATTTCTCATGATCAGTCATTCTAAACGTAGGAGATCCTAAACGTGATTTGTTTATTATTCTACTTATTTTCAGATTTCTCTAAAATATAATCAACTCTTTAATGAATTATTTTATTTATGTATGCACTTTTAAAACAGGGTAATGTTTACTTCATTAGAAAGGTAATATTGAGAGATCTGTTTAGAATGATTTTTAAAGTGGGACAAACATGTCAGCATTCTTTTTGTATACACATATGTATGGTATGTAATTTAAATGTGTACTAGTCATTCATACTTTTCTCCACAGCATTGCATTGAAAGTGGTTTTGGATGTTAGAACTAAATAAATTCACATTCATACTACCAGGATGGTGTCATGGCACAAATCTAAATGGATGATGAAGGCGGGGAAGAATGGCAAGTGCACTCAGGAGTTGAAAAGCTAAGACCTGATCTACACTTAAGATAGGTCAATATAGCTATGGTGCTCAGGGATGTGAAAAATTCACACCCCCTGACCACTGCAGTTAAGCCAACCTAACCTCCAGTGTAGATGCAGCCAGGTTGATGGAAGAAATATTTCGTAGTTATTGCTGCTCGGGGAGGTGGATTACCTACAGTGAAAAACCCTATCCACAACCGTGGGAACCATGTACACTACAGTGCTACAGCAGCATAACTACAGTGCCATAGCTGTGCCGCTGTAGCACCCATAGAGTAGACATAGCCTAAATGGTTATAAACTAGGCAATAAACTAGGCAAATACAACTTAGATGGGGCTACTATAAGGTGGGTGCATAACTGGCTGGATAACCATATTCAGAGAGTTGTTATTAATGGTTCCCAATCCTGCTGGACAGGCATAACAAGTGTGGTTCCACCGGGGTCTGTTTTGGGACTGGCTCTGTTCAATATCTTCATTAATGACTTAGATATCGGCATAGAAAGTACGCTTATTAAGTTTGCAGATGATACCAAACTGGGAGGGATTGCAACTGCTTTGGAGGATAGGGTCATAATTCAAAATGATCTGGACAAATTGGAGAAATGGTCTGAGGTAAACAGGATGAACTTTAACAAATGCAAAGTGCTCCACTTAGGAAGGAAAAATCAGTTTCACACATATAGAATGGGAAGAGACTGTCTAGGAAGGAGTACGGCAGAAAGGGATCTAGGGGTTATAGTGGACCACAAGCTAAATATGAGTCAACAGTGTGATGCTGTTGCAAAAAAAGCAAACGTGATTCTGGGATGTATTAACAGGTGTGTTGTGAGCAAGACACGAGAAGTCATTCTTCCGCTCTACTCTGCTCTGGTTAGGCCTCAACTGGAGTATTGTGTCCAGTTCTGTGCACCGCATTTCAAGAAAGATGTGGAGAAATTGGAGAGGGTCCAGAGAAGAGCAACAAGAATGATTAAAGTCTTGAGAACATGACCTATGAAGGAAGGCTGAAAGAATTGGGTTTGTTTAGTTTAGAAAAGAGAAGACTGAGAGGGGACATGATAGCAGTTTTCAGGTATCTAAAAGGGTGTCATAAGGAGGAGGGAGAAAACTTGTTCACCTTAGTCTCTAAGGATAGAACAAGAAGCAATGGGCTTAAACTGCAGCAAGGGAGGTTTAGGTTGGACATTAGGAAAAAGTTCCTAACTGTCAGGGTGGTTAAACACTGGAATAAATTGCCTGGGGAGGTTGTGGAATCTCCATCTCTGGAGATATTTAAGAGTAGGTTAGATAAATGTCTATCAGGGATGGTCTAGACAGTATTTGATCCTGCCATGAGGGCAGGGGACTGGACTCGATGACCTTTCGAGGTCCCTTCCAGTCCTAGAATCTATGAATCTATGAATAAATGGATACCTATAAAATCCTTGTGCGGTTAATAGAAACAGGGGAATTATGTGTGCAAAATAATATTTGTATGCACAAAATGTATACTTACAAATGCATGATTTATTTGCCTGACAAACTAACTGTTTTGTACACAAATGGGTATTTTGCTAAACAGTTACCTATGGTAAGCAGAGTTTAAGGCCTACTTTTTACCTTAAAAAGTTTTCATTGGCGAACTTGTAATAATAGACAGGGAGGGAAGATGCAATAATATATAGTATGATAAAAGTGAAAGATACAAGGGGAGGAGTCCTGCATGTAGGTCAGCTAATAACTACATAATGTTAATTTTATTTAACATGCCGAGAGCAGGATGACGTACATGGCTCTGTAGAGAGCAATACAGCTCACATGTAGCATAAATGCTTTGACAAAACCAAGACAAATAAGAAGAGGAACATGGAAAATATACAATTCATTTGATCAGGTGGACCATGTGGATGAAATAAGCAAAGGCTGACCCAGACTAGTCTGAATTTGGTAAGATAAATTTAGGTGGCTATTTTTTGAAATTTGGCCCTCAATGTCTATAAATAATTAAGTTTTATGTAGTATACTGCAGCAAAATTCATCCATATGTAACTGAACTCCAGAATTCTGAACTTCAAAATAACAATCTACTATGAAAAGGACAACAAGAAAAACCTGTAGAAGGCTTAGTGTACTGATTTTCCCCATTGACTTCGGGGCATAAGACAAAAAAGATACTGTCAGGGTTGACAGACACTCAGTTTAACCTGTTATTTTTTTAACTGTCCTTCTGATCTTGGAGAAATATATCAGCTCTCCAGAACAAAGGTTGCAATCCCAATAAAATTCCACCTTCATTGTTAGGAGACTTACAACAAACCTAGGACATGTGTCAGGCCCTCCCTCTCTCTGCTGTTGGTCCATCCGTGTGATCAAGGACATGGTATTGAAATGTAAAAGGATAAACAGGAAGAACTCAAAATACCAGTAAATAAAAACAACTATGACATAGTTGGGATCACAGAGCATTGGTGGGATAATATGCATGACTGGAATATTTGTATAGAAGGGTACAGCTTGCTCAGGAAGGACAGGCAGGGAAAAAATGGAGGAGGTGTTGCCTTATATATTAAAAATGTATACTTGGACCGAGGTTGGGATGAAAATAGGAGACAGAGTTGTTGAAAGTCTCTGGGTAAGGATAAAAGGGGTAAAACCAAGGGTGATGTTATGGTAGGGGTCTACTAGAGACCACCTAACCAGGAAAAAGAGGTAGATGAAGCTTTTTTTAAACAACTAACAAATTATTCAAAGCACAGGACTTGGTGGCGATGGGGGACTTCAACTACTCAGACATCTGTTGGGAAATTAACACAGCAGGGCACGGATTATCCAACAAGTTCTTGGAATGTATGGGAGACAATTTTTTATTTCAGAAGGTGGAGAAAGCTATTAGGGGAGAGGCTGTTCTAGATTTGATTTTGACAAATAGGGAGGAACTGGTTGAGAATTTGAAAGTGGAAGGCAGCTTGGGTGAAAGTGATCATAATGGTAGAGTTCATGATTCTAAGGAATGGTAAGAGGGAGAACAGCAAAATAAAGACAATGGATTTTAAGAAGGCAGACTTTAGCAAACTCAGGGAATTGGTAGGTAAGATCCCATGGGAAGCAAGTCTAAGGGGAAAATAATTGAAGACAGTTGGCAGTTTTTCAAAGAGACATTATTAAGGGCACAAGAGCAAACTATCCCACTGCGTAGGAAAGATAGGAAGTATGGCAAGAGACCACCCTGGCTTAACTAGGAGTTCTTCAGTGATCTAAAAATCAAAAAAGAGTCCTACAAAAAGTGGAAACTAGGTCAAATTACAAAGGATGAATATAAACAAATAACACAAGTATGTAGGGACAAAATTAGAAAGGTCAAGGCACAAAATGAGATCAAACTAGCTAGAGACATAAAGGGTAACAAGAAAACATTCTACAAATACAATAGAAGCAAGAGGGGAAGACCAAGGACAGGGTAGGCCCATTACTCAATGTGGGGGGGGGGGGAACAATAACAGAAAATGGGGAAATGGCAGAGGTGCTTAATGACTTTTTTGTTTCGGTTTTCACCAAGAAGGTTGACGGTGATTGGACATCTGACATAGTGAATGCCAGTGAAAATGAGATAGGATCAGAGACTAAAACAGAGGAAGGTCTAAGTAATTTTTAACTTATTAAATTAGATGTCTTCAAGCCACCAGGGCCTGATTAAATGCATCTTAGAATACTCAAGAAACTGACTGAGGAGATATCTGAGCCATTAGCGATTATCTTTGCAAAGTCATGGAAGACGGGAGATGTTCCAGAAGACTGGAAAAGGGCAAATATAGTGCCAGTCTATAAAAAGGGAAATAAGGACAACCCAGGGAATTACAGACAGTCAGCTTAACTTCTGTACCTGGAAAGATAATGGAGCAAATAATTAAGCAATGAAGTTGCAAACATCTAGAAGATAATAAGGTGATAAGTAACAGTCAGCATGGATTTGTCAAGAACAAATCATGTCAAACCAACCTGATAGCTTTCTTTAACAGGGTAACAAGCCTTGTGGATGGGGAGAAGTGGTAGACGCGGTATATCTTGACTTTAGTAAAGCTTTTGATACTGTCTCGCATGACCTTCTCATAAACAAACTAGGGAAATGCAACCTAGATGGAGCTACTATAAGGTGGATGCATAACTGGTTGGAAAACCGTTCCCAGAGAGTAGTAATCAGTGTTTCACAGTCAAGCTGGAAGGGCATAATGAGTGGGGTCCCACAGGGATCAGTTCTTGGGCTGGTTCTGTTCAATATCTTCATCAAGGATTTAGATAATGGCATAGAGAGTATACTTATAAAGTTTGCGGATGATGCCAAGCTGGGAGGGGTTGCAAGTGCTTTGGAGGATAGAATTAAAATTCAAAATGATCCGGACAAACTGGAGAAATGGTCTGAAGTAAATAGGATGAAATTCAATAAGGACAAATGCAAAGTACTCCACTTAGGAAGGAACAATCAGTTGAAAACATACAAAATAGGAAATGACTGCCTAGGAAGGAGTACTGCAGAAAGAGATCTGGGGGTCATAGTGGACCACAAGCTAATTATGAGTCACCAGTGTAACACTGTTGCAAAAAAAAGCAAACATCACTCTGGGATGTATTAACAAGAGTGTTGTAAGCAAGACACGAGAAGTAATTCTTCTGCTCTACTCCATGCTGATTAGGCCTCCACTGGAGTATTGTGTCCAGTTCTGGGTGCCACATTTCAGGAAAGATATGGACAAATTGCAGAAAGTCCCATGAAGAGCAACAAAAATGATTAAAGATCTAGAAAACATGACACATGAGGGAAGATTGAAAAAATTGGGTTTGTTTAGTCTGGAAAAGAGAAAACTGAGTGGAGACATGATAACAGTTTTCAAGTACATAAAAGGTTGTTACAAGGAGGAGGGAGAAAAATTGTTGTTCTTAATCTCTGAGGATAGGACAAGAAGCAATGGGCTTAAATTGCAGCAATGGAGGTTTGGTTGGACATTAGGAAAAACTTCCTATCAGGGTGGTTAAGCACTGAAATAAATTGCCTAGGGAGGTTGTGGAATCTCCATCATTGGAGATTTTTAAGATCAGGTTAGACAAACACCTGTCAGGGATGGTCTAGATAATACTAAGTCCTACCATGAGTGCGTGGGACTAGATTAGATGACTTCTCAAGGTGCCTTCCAGTCCTATGATTCTATGATTGTGCTGCTTGCTGTGTATTTCGGTGAATAGCTTTCTTGTATGTTTGACTAACAGTCAGGCTGATAAGAATACAGCAGACAGGCAGAATAGAGAGATGAGCAAAGTGTATGTGAACATCCACAATGGCAGTAATATGGCTTGCATGTCCTGATGCAGGTCCAAAGCCTTGACAAAAATTCAACCTTACATCATATACTTGACTTTAGTTGATTCTTGATAACTTTCTATGAAGCACAGGTGATACATGCAAAACTGAATGAAAATTTTGAAAGCTTTAAATTAGTCTTCAGTTTATAACCATGTTATATAAATGAGTTTGATTCCTTCTTGGTCAGAATGGACTGCCCACCGGCCATGCTGCACTATAGTGAGCCTGAAATATTTGCCACTGAGCTGTCTGGAAATTCTAATTGCTCCAAGTCCAAGAGCCAAGGGAGCTGCTTAAATCATAAAGTAAAACTAAGAATGATATCACAGCATTGCAATGTTGTTCTGTACATGGTTTTTTGGACTGAGTTTTAGCCTGAGCATCAGAGCCAGAGGCAAGACCAAGGTGCTTAGGTTGAACTCTAGATGAACATTATCTGCATCTTAGGTGTCGTCTTTGTGATTTTACATTGAGTTTTTATAACTCTGATCAGCCAGTAAAAGATGCTGAGAGACGGGAAAACCCTTTTCTCATTGTATTTTTTCCTTTCTATGAAGGAGCCTAAAACAAATATTTGGGCATGAGTTTAGGTGCTGTACTTTCTGTCTCCTTGGAGATTTTGGTTGTTATACTGTACATACATAAGGCTATGTTTTAGTCATGGGTATTTTTAGTAAAAGTCACAGGCAGTAAACAAAAATTCACAGGCCTGTGACCTGTTCATGACTTGTATTATATACCCCTGACTAAACTTTGGGTGCTCTGGGGTAGGGAGCGGCCCAGGGGTGCAGCAGGTGCTCTGGGGAGGGGGCGGGCAGCAGCTAGTGCTCTGGGGGGTGGGTAGCAGTGTGCGGCCAAGGACCCCGGCTGGTGCTGGGGATCCCTACCCGGCTCCACACGTCCCTGCAGCTCCTATGTGGCAGAGGGGCCGGGGCTCCGCGTACTGCTCCTGCCACAAGCACCATCTGCACAGCTCCCATTGGCCAGGAATTGCAGCCAATATGAGCTGCGGGGGCGGGGCCTGCAAGTGTGACCAGCAGGTGGAGCCCCCTGGCTCCCCCGCCTAGGAGCAGCAGGGCCATGACAGTAGGAGCCGGACAGCCCCTGAGCCAGCACTAGCCACTGCAGAAGTCGTGGAAAGTCATAGAATCCGTAACTTCCAAGACTCACTGCCTTATACATACATAGAGACAGCAAAAATGATAGCACAGTAGCTTCTATTCTATGCAATTGACAGCTACATTTCATTTAATATATCAACTTCAAGTTACATAGAACCTTATACCTAGGCATCTCAAGGTACTTTACAGAAAATCTTCAACAGTTTAATAATTGAGGATGCAGTGCCAAAGAGTTGGAAGCAAAGGAGAGAAAAAGTGTCTGTTCAGCTTTGGAGTGAACAAGTGCAATGATGCCCAACATTTCTATTCAGGGAATCCCCAGGCAAATGTTTGCAGTAACAGCCAGCACTAGGAGGTGAAGGTAGGAATGAAAGGATTGAAGTGACCAAATCAAGGTGAGAGATTCCAAAGTGCTCTGTAGGTCCACAGGGAACCTTGAATCTAATGGCGACTCTGACCACCAACCAATGAAACTGAGCCAACCCTGTCGTCATGTACTTGCTCCACATGGTGCCAGATAGAATCTTAGTAGCCGTGTTGTGTACTGGTTGAAATCTACTAATTGCGTGCATAGGGTGCCCAGCCAAAAGGGCAGAGCAGTTGCCTAACTCTCAGCACGACGACTTCTGCATCAGGAGAAAGACATGTCTCCAGCTGACATAGGCTAACAGGCTGGAACAAAGCTCAGTTCTCAAACATGAAATGACAAAAACAAAAGTTGGAAGTGAACTAGAGAAAATACCCGTATCCACTGAAGAACAAATTTTAGGGCCCTTTCTGTATGATAATGAATGAACTTACACCAGGTGTCATTAACAGAACGTTTTTACACACAAAACAATGTTAAAATAATGTTATTAAGGTTGCAAAAGTAAGGAAATATCAAAATTAAGATAATCTGTGCAATCTTAATTCACCTCCCTTGTGTGTATGTGTTATGATACAGTCTTTAATTAGGAAGAGACTCAGCTCCCAGTCTCCTTGTCCAGCCAGTTACCCCCACCCAGTCACAGTTTCTTCCCCTACTCCAGTCCTATCTCACCAGACATCTAGTCCTAATCAATTCCTTTCCCTCCCACTGTTCAGCTTTTGTCTCATCTTCATTCACATCAGACGGCTTTGTTCTCCACGCTACCTGGGTTCCAGCAGGGAACGCTCATTGAGAGTACTGGAAAGAGAGGCTCTCTGCTCTCAGTTCCAGTGCCCAGCCCCACCCTGGGCCAGAGCTGTTGGAAAGCAGCCTTTACAAGGAAAGTCCTTCTGAGTCCACATAGTTCTGAGGTACAGCATGCTCAGTCATTCTGTATGGATGGCACATGCACAGTCCAGTCAGCACCAGGAGCTGTGAGAGGCTCAAACGTGCTCAGTGAGAATGGCAGTCTTGGGAGATTTTAGCCATTTAGCTCTGGCAGATCTCTACTTAGCATGTGAGAACTATGATTTTTCAAAGGCGTGTAAATTAGCCAGATTTGGGTGGATTTTCCCAGGGATGACAAAAAGCACATCCCTGATACAAAGGCCAACCCAAATTTCAAGTCCCTGCTCCGTAGAATAGTTCAAAGGAAAGGTGTCAAGAATTTTTTAACATGGAGAAGGTATAGTTTTTCCCTAGCTTCATTCTTGGAAATGGCTGAACCATTTTGGTGGAAATTTCAGTAATAATAATTCAGACTGAGACAGCCAGCCAGTATGGAAAATTTCACTCCAAAGGGTTAAAGTCTGGCAAAGCTATAAGCTGCTGAACATAGGATCTTTTAATGGGGAGTGTAAGGCAACTTTGGTAATAGGTGGTAGTACCAGCCCCGCCCTAATATCGCTGGCTGAAGCCAAAATAGTCCCTTACCGGCAAGTCTGTGAGAGGAGGGAATAAATGGCTCTCGCTCCATCAATGAGCCACTTTAGGAGGCACATTTTGCTACTGGGATGCGCTCACTCCTTTCTTTGAAGCAGCTGTAAATAATCCATTCTCACTAAAAAAGAAAAAAAAATAGAATGTAGGCTAGCTAATAAATCAACCACTGGACCTAATTCTAATCTCACACTGCTTTTTTACAATACTAGTGTGTTGTAATTCCACAGCTGAGGTTAGAATCAGACCCACAGCATCGTAAATGGTGGTGGCCTGGAGAGTGAGCCTGCTCCGTATTTACCTGGCAGTGGCGGCTCCTGTCCTGCGGGGCTGGGCCCAACTCCAAACTCTGGGTACTGCAACGTGGTTCACAGGGTCACAGTGCCATTTAAGTTTGGCCCAATCACCTCTCTGTCTTGATGGAGAGGGGATGGGGGGCTGAGCCGAATTTGAGTGAGTCGCATTGCAAAATGGTGAATGGATTCACAGCACCTTTGCACCCTGTGCACCATGTTGCAATGACTGGAGTGGGCAACTGGACCCAGCCCCATGGGACAGGAGCCATTACTGCCAGGGAAGTGCAAGGAAGGCTCATTCTCCAATCCTGTGTGAAAATTTGTGTTGTACACCTCCTTTTGTCAGGTTTCAGAGGGATAGCCATGTTAGTCTGTATCAGCAAAAACAATGAGGAGTCCTTGTGGCACCTTAGAGACTAATACATTTATTTGGGCATAAGCTTTTGTGGGCTAAAGCCCACTTCCTCAGATGCATGGAGTGGAAAATACAGTAGGCAGGTATAAATACACAGTACATGAAAAGATGGGAGTAGCCCAAATACATTTGTTACTCTCTAAGGTGCCACAAAGACTCCTCGTTGTTTCTCCTTTTGTCAGTTATAGGATAGGCTTGGAAAGGCATGTATGCACCTTAAGGCTGCCAGCGGGGATGGTCACCCTCTCTATTAGCTCCTCTACTGCTACTACTGTAGTTTGAGGAAGATGCACTTTCCAGTGGTTTTTGCTTTGGATGTGTGCAAGAATGATCAATGAAACATTTTACCAAGTGCCTTTTCCTTTACTGTGCTGGTTTTTAGTGCCTTTCCTCCAAACTCTGTTTTTGTCTTGTTTTCTTACAGCCCTCTTTAATTTTCTTATTTAAAATTAATTAAACTCTTGCTAGGCTCATGAAGAACTTGGTGCAAAAGCAATTTAATTTCAGGGAGAGGTTTTCACATATTCTGGAAGATAATAGGACAGAGTTATATGAATCTTAATTCTCAAGCCCTCATTGTGTAATATTTCTTTATGAGAGTTATCAGATGAGCTGCTGACTGTGGTTTGTAGAGGATCATTATAGGGGAATGATTCCAAATGTAGGCCTGGTAAAAGAGTATATTTGAATGTAGCTAACGCTTTTGATGCAGGTGCTATTTGAAGAGGATAAGGAAAAGTTATTTACTTATTCCCATAATACAAGAACTAGGGGTCACCAAATGAAATTAATAGGCAGAAGGTTTAAAACAAATACAAGGAAGTTCTTCTTTACGCAGCGCACAGTCAACTTGTGGAATTCCTTACCTGAGGAGGTTGTGAAGGCTAGGACTATAACAGCATTTAAAAGAGAACTGGATAAATTCATGGTGGTTAAGTCCATTAATGGCTATTAGCCAGGATGGGTAAGGATTGGTGTCCCTAGCCTCTGTTTGTCAGAGGATGGAGATGGATGGCAGGAGAGAGATCACTTGATCATTGCCTGTTGGTCCACTCCCTCTGGGGTTCCTGGCATTGGACACTGTCAGTAGACAGGATACTGGGCCAGATGGACCTTTGATCTGACCGGGTACGGCCGTTCTTATGTTCTAAGAGTAAAATCATCATAAACAGATACTGAGTCTGAGAGAGAAATAAACAGACACATTATGATTGTAGTCATCAAGACAGTAGCTTGACAAATAAGTTTACTGTTTTCTGCTTGTCAGCACAACATGCTGCTTTATGAAAGACTTTTAACAGCACACTTTGAACAGAAAGGACCTGATCCTCTTTTCTCACTAGTGTAAATCAGGAGTACCTCCACAGAAGTCACCAAAATTACCTTTAAAAAAGCAGTGTGAATCAGAAGGTCATCTTTATCTCCTCACCAGCCATTCAGGATTTCTCAACATTCTGCAGCAGATTTGTTGAGTGTCATCTCATGCAGCTGTTTAAATGTTCACATGTGGTAACGGTTTTTTTCCACTCCTTGCAGAAAATGTCACCAAAGCTGAACCTCCTCTAAAATATTTTAATCTAATCAACAAAATACAAATATTACTCTCAGATTTTAGGGCCAGATTGTGCTACCCATATTCTGATTGGTAAATACTATTCCTGGTAAGGATGGGACAAATGTGGCCCATCATTTGCATTTTGTTGTTTATATAAAAATATTTAACTGGAACTACTCAGAAGAGCAAGTATGACTCTCAACCCCAGTGAGAGTCATAAAATCAAGCCCTAAATTAATACTTCTATCCAAAACTTCAGAGTGCACTTGCTACTGTGGTACCATAGTTTCTATTTAAATAACTGTATTTTTCCCTCATGAAAATATTTAGATGACTTAAAGATTAAATTTCAAAGTTCTCATTGGGTATGTTTATATTTTGTAAAATAAATCTCATTTCATAATCAGTGTCTCTAAGACCTAAAACAGTCTCAGAATTTATTGTTATGGACTGGAATAGATTTTTAAATCTCTCTTTAATTTGAAGCATCTGGCTTATTACTTTTGATTAAACACACAGACAACTATAACAAAATAATGATAAGGTTGAGACATAAAACCCATAAATCAAAGACATTCTGGGCCTTATTTTCAAAGTAGCCTCCTAAATTGCACTCAGCAAGTATGCAAGTACAGTAATTTGTATGTCTGTTTACACACAGTGTCACATTTTATCCACATAAATGCAGGGTAACGTTCATGCAGATTCTGTGGATGCAATTTAAGAGCCTCTTTCAAATTTGCCCTTCTAAACAAAGATTGCTTTGGACCTTCAGTTTTCCTTGCTGTGCCTAGAGAAGACAAATGAAATTACAGTACATGGCCCCAATTCAACAAGATAGTTATTCACATGCCCAACTGTAAGCATGTTTGTAGTCCCATTGTCTTCAGTGGAACTACTGACACACATAAATTTAGGCACATGCTTAAGTGTATTCCTGAATCGTGGCTTCTCAGAATGTCTAGCACAGTATGATGCTGCAGTCCCCAGGATGGTTCATTAAAAAGTGACAGTACAGGATGAAATTTTGTACTGAGGATGTGATGTATTTGAGTTCTAAAACGGATTATCCTGAAGCATTAGCTTTGGTGAAAAATAGCTGGAGAGAAGGAAGCTTGAGGATAAATTCATGTGTCTGCTTGCCAACTGTCCAGACCCTCTATTGATTTACATCCTGCACCTCCTTACTGATGCATGTTACCCAAAAACACTGAAAGAGGCAGACTGTGAGGATACTTAAAAAGTTGCTCTCAAGATTATTTTAAGATATAACAAAGATCTCCTTTTTTATAAAGAAGATTGATCTATAAAGATTTCAGTATTAGCTACACATTTAGATTTGTTATTTATTTGTCTAATAAATCACCTGGGCTAAACTCTGAGCTGATGACATTTCAAATGGCAGAGAGAAGGATCCATAAAGGGTTTACAGCAAGCAGCTCAACTGGAGTGGCCCTACTATTGCCATTATAATTGGCATCATAGCTGCTACAATAGGTATTGAGTGTATTTGAGATTTTTACCACTGATGCACATAGGATAATTTTCAGTGTATGTAGGTCAGTGGTTAATTTGTTCTGATTAGAAAGCATATTTAGAAGTACAGGAATCAGTCACATCACAATGCTGCATTATACGTCAGACGGAGTAGAAGGAAAGATTTGCTTAACCTGGAGAGCACTTTGGAAAAATGTGCTTGCTGTCCAGGATAGTGTGCCATGTCTATAATGAGCTGGAACTTTTCAAAACAGTCAGTTTAATGAATGTGTATTCTTAGGTTGTATGGCATTTGACCCCATTTTAAAAGATGATAGCCACAGTTTTTAAACGTAGGTTTTCTAAAGTTAAGTTACTAAATTCATGTTTCTGTTCCTTTAAAAATAGGCCTGATTTCAAAGTACTAAGGACCAGTAGCCTCCTTGACTTGATTCTTGAAAATTATTGAGGGCTGAATTTATCCCTGGTGTAACTCCATTGAAGTCAGCAGAAGGATGAATTAAGCTCTGATTGCATTAGTTCAGTCTAGAAGCATTTTGAGGAGTGAGTTTGAACAGGATGGATTTTGTTTGAGTTAATCAGGTGTCTCAAATTAGGATTAGAACAAATCAGGCACTAAATGCTGAGACCCGGGGTGACTCAGGTAAATGACAGCTCAATGAAGAGAGACTTAACCTTTTTAAAAGCCCACTTATACATTTCCCACTGATGCAGTACCATGAGACTAAATCCTTTTCTTCTCAGTGTGGAGGTTCCTCTATAAAGGAATAGATAGCAAGAGCCTGCAGCTGGGTCCACCTGATACTTTAAAATGGTTAAACTTAATTGTTTCCGCAAGAAAAGGTGCAAAGAGAGTCACTGGGCTACAAAATGACTATTACCGTGAACAGTGTTGAAGACTTATGGGAGCTTTCTTTATCCCAAAGTCTGCTTTCCTAAGTTTCAGCACAGTTTAAAATATTATTGTGATAATTCCTTCATTAAATCAAGACCAACTGAACTGCAGTTTCATTTTTGGTGGGAGCTTCTGCATACATTTCCTGGGAAATATGACTGACGAAAATGAAAGAAATCCCATCTATGTCCCAGATTTTGCAGACTCAAGTGTTTTTTGGCTCATGCATGATCTATGGTTCTTCCATGGGTAAAAATCAAGTTAATTACCTTTCCAAAATCTGTGATAATTTTTTCCAGAATGTTCCCTTTTTGACTGAGATACATACTTATGGAGTCTCCCCAAATTCAAGCCTTTTTTAGTGACTGCCAAGGAGACAAGAAGAACAGTAAATTCTTTGAGTAATTACACAAATCAATTCTGCTTCAGGGGTGTGTGCGCCCAGTGGACTGATGTCTGAGATTTTTCCCACAGTGGTTTCCTCGGGACAGTGCATTTACCCTCTGCTGCCTTGCACTGCTGTGCGATGGTATAAATGGCAGAGCCGCCTCTTATATCCCTCAGTTCCTTCTTACTTCCCTTGACTGTTTTTGGAGCGTTCTATCTTGTCACTGCTAGTTTTCCCTTCTTTTACATTTGCATCTAGTTGGTACTCATTAATAGCTAATAGTTTTAAGGTTAATATAGTTTTAGTAGTAGATTTCTTTTGTCAGAGTACTTTTTTTTGCACTCTTTGGTTGCCACTTTTTGCGTACTTGTACCCAGTACAGTGCATACCTCGATCACCAGGCTTCAGGCCCTGTGATGCCCGTAAGAAGCAGATGCCAGTTAGTGATTTGCAGTTCACGTTCCTGAAGTGCCAAGGAGAGGTTCATGTCAGAGACAGGTGCCCAAATCTGCAGAAACTTTAAGCTAAGAACAAAACAGGACCGTGGGGTCAGATTAAAACACATTCTGATAGAGGCAGCGCTGCACCCACCCTCAGAGTCTCCCCGTTCAGTGCATGTATGGAGCACATCTGCTTCAGTCAGGAGTGTTCCTCCTGTTTTGGTGGACTTTCAACGCTGGTCTCTCTTCATTGCTGAGGAAGAGGCACTGGAAGAAGGCATCAAAGGATTCAGTACCCGGGAGATCAAAGTCTCCAGCACTGAGTTCAGTAAACATGTAGCAAGGAGGGTGGAGGACACTTCAGCCCAAAGCACTCCTGACCTGAACACAGGGTTCTCCACAGGCAGGGTCTTCAACTCGGGCGCTAGTAGCAGTCTGTGAGACTAACCCCTAAGATGGAACCAGCTAATTCAACAGAGAAGTCTTCATGGGCTCAGCAGCAACAAAACACTAAGACCCGTTATCAGCACTTGAAGCATACGCTGCAGCACGCAACCTGTTGAGTCTCTTAGTACCGGTTTTGCTGGTGGTCCAAGCATCATCTTGCCCAGTACTAACACTTGCTCATCAAGATTTGCTATCTGCTATAGCTCAGCATCTGGTACCAATGCCCTCTTCTCTGGACTCGCAGCAATAATCCCTGGCACCAATAGAAGCAGCTCCTCCTGGGTCAGAGGAATCTGGTTCTAAAACAGTTGGAAGTTGGCTTGTACGTGTTGCAGACGCGTCACGTTAGCCATTGCTCTCTGCCAACCAGTTACCACCCCAGTACCCAGCAGAAGTTCCATCTTGGCTGTCTGGGAGAGACCCTTGGCCAGGAAGGAATTGGGCTCTGAGACCATACCAGTGGTGAACTTCATCTAGTAGAGGTTGACATCAGCCCCATCAAGAGCAGCAGGATGCCAATTCTAGTACTGGTACCAAACAGGAGCAGTCTGCTCTGGTGAACTCTCCCATGGAAGAATTGGAGGAGGCTCCACCTGAGCCAGCTTTGGCTTCCTTTTCCTCATTGTCCCATGAGGCAGTAGTGTCAGAAGGTTCCTAACCTTTGCTGGACAACTATAGAGCCCACCAGGACCTTTGGAAGAGGATGGCCTCCACTTTAGATATTCAGGTGAAGGAGATTCAAGCGAGATCTGACTGACTGGTTGATATCTTGGCTTCTGTGGGGCCTTCTCAAGTAGCACTCATTAACGAGGCTATTCTGGAGCCTACTAAAGTACTGTGGCAAACTCCATCTTTCATCCCATCCACGCAAAAAGAACTGAACAAAGACAATATGTTCACTCATAGGGGTTTGAACATTTTGAGCATTGCTTGGACTGCTATGATTTTAACTTCTGGGCTAAATGTATGGACAAATTGCCAGAGGAGTTGAGACTGCAGTTCCTCCCTACGGTAGATGAGGGAAAGTTAGTAGCCAGGATCTTGCTTCAAGATGTTGGGATGCTGCGACTCTGTGGCTAGAGCTGTGGCATTGGTCATTACGATGCACAGATGTTCCTGGCTCCAGTCATTGGGTCTTCCTCATGAGGTCCAATAAACTATCCAAGATCTTCTTTTTGAGGGGCCATCGCTGTTCTCAGAACAGACCAATGACAAGTTGCATCTCCTGAAAGACTCTAGGTATACACTCAGATCTTTGGGCATTTATATCCTTGCCCCAAAGAAGAAACAGTTATGTCCCCCAGCAGCCACATTGGTATACTTCATTTATGCCCTTTCACCAGGACCAGGCTAGAAAGAAGAGTAAAAGTTATAGGAGGAGATCACCCCCTCCTACTTCTTCAGTGGCCGCCAGTTTGCCCAAACAGCCTGGGAACTCCAAGTAGCCATTTTGACTTCTATGTAATGGACAGCTTACCCTGAGGAGATCATGTCCAGTTTGTCAGTTTCTCCTACTCTGGTGTCTCACTTCCTCAGTGCTTGGACCCTCAATCACCACAGACCAGTGGATTCTAAGCACTGCGGAATTGGGAATAAACCCTTCAGTTTATTTCTGCTCCCTCATTGCCAATCCCCCCTTTCCCAGTCCCTTTTCAGGGATCATTCTTATATGGAAGTTCTCTTTCGGGATGTTCATTCTCTCCTCCAGTTGGAAGCTGTAGAAGGGGTGCCTCTGCTTTGCAGAGGGAAGGCATTTTATTTTCGCTATGTTCTGATCCCAACAGCAAAAGAACACCTCAGCCTATAGTCGCCCTTTGGCAGCTCAATAGACACCTAGAGAAAATAGTTTTGATTGGTCATCCTGGCTTCAAATATTCCTTCCCTGGATCCCGGTGACTGGTATGCTGCCCTAGACGTATAGGATACATATTTCCACATGACAATATATTAAAACCACAGGAAATTCCTCAGATTTCTCATCAAACACTTTCACTACAAGTTTACAGTCCTGCCATTTGGTCTGTCCTCAGCAGCATTTGTGTTCACAACGTGTATGGCAGTGTTGCCAGCATTCCTGAGGAGATCAGAAGTTCAAGTTTTTCCCTACTGAGACAACTGGTTGGTGAGAGGCCATTCCAAGGTGCTGACCAGTGTGGCCATTATTCAGTCAACCTTCAGAATACTAGGATTGCTCATCAACAAGGAAAAATCAATTCTATCACGTGTACAAAGGCTAGAGTTCATAGGAGTGCTCTTGGACTCTATGGAAGCTAAGACCTTCCTCAGTCAGGCCAGGTTCTAGACAATTCTAGCTATTTCTTTAGACCTGAAGGCTCAAAAGTAAGGAGTTGCTCCAGACTTCTGGGACACATGCCTGAAAGGGGTCGAGTGGCTATGCCCTTCATACTATCGCACAGCAGCATGAGGCAGCAGAGGACACATGCACCACCAGCAGTATCGCTCAGGGAAAAATCTCAGACAACAGTGCACTGGATGTGCACACACCTGAAGTGGAATGGACATGTGTAACACATCTTGAGGAACAGTAGTTATGGAACAGGCTAGTAACCGTTCTGTACTTCACTTTTATGTGGTGATTCAGGAGAAACCTCATAAATTATCTGCCTTGAGAAACTGAAGCAAGATGGACAAGTTGTGGATACAAAATCTCCACCTTTCCCCATCAGTGTTGTTAGCAGAGATGGGCCAGGATTAAGACCCAGTCTTAGAACTGTGGGATGTTTGGAATCTAATCCAAATCTTGTGGAGTGACTGAATCTCTACATTCAATAGAAAAAATAAAATATCTACATAAGTAACCTTTTCTATCTGAGGATTAATAGAGGCATTCTGAAAATTTTTTGCAAAGCACTGGAGCCAGAAAAATGAGAATGTGGGGCTCAAAGAAACTGAGAACATGATAGATGATAGACAGGGCCGGCTCCAGGCACCAGCCTAGCAAGCAGGTGCCTGGGGCGGCCAATGAAGGGGGGGCGGCACGTCCGGCCCTTTTGGCGGCAATTTGGCTGCGGGGCCGTCACTCCCTCTGGGAGCAAAGGACTTGCTGCCGAATTGCCGCCGTAGAATGAAGCGGCGGTAGAGCTGCCGCCGCGATCGCAGCTTTTTTTTTTTTTTTTTGCGCTGCTTGGGGCGGCAAAAATGCTAGAGCCGGCCCTGATGATAGGCCAATCCAAAGCTCGCTGATGTCTATTGAAAAGCTTCCATTGATGTCAGTAGGATTTGGATCAAGCCCTATATGAGAGAGCAAAAGGGTGGACAATAGAATATACGTTGTACATGACAAAGAGAGGATGAGAGGAAAGAAGATGCTTTTCAAAGAAAGAAAATTAATAAGAGAGAAAATGTTATGGGTTAGGGATAGAAGAGGCCAGGCATGGAAAGAGAGAAAAGAGGACAAAGAAATGGAAGAAGGTAAAAAAGGAAGAAGAGACTTTTAGGTTAGTAAATTATTTTGAGTTTAGTTTATTGCAGTTCCCTGCCAGACATCCCATATAGCTATATGTTTGTGGAAAGGGATGGATTGGCTATGAACACTTTTTGCTAATATTTATTTATTCAAACTGTTACTAAATTACAGTAGAAGTGTACCCATCCGATGCTCTGGGTGAATACGACAATTTAAATATACAGTAATACAATTGCTTCTGGGCTCTATAGATACATTATTAGAGAAAAAAGACCAAAGATTCACCTAAAAGTCACCAGAATGCCTACCGAACTTTGCAGCCAAAGAGGGTTTAGTGATTGCCAGGGGTGCAGTTTGTTTCCTGAATTGATCTTTTGTAAAATATTTTTGAACAATGGCAACTGTGCCTGGACCCTAACATTAACATGGTGGGCAGAAGGAGGAAGTGGCTGCCTACAGGCACTATACCATATCTGTTCATGTAAAATTATTAATTTAGGAGGAAATATTCAAAAATATAAACTGGAGTCAGGCACCCAACTTAGGCCCCATTGAATCTTTGAAAATCTTCACTTTAAGTTTTAGGACATCCTAAAATGCATTTGGCTTAACCAGAAGTTATGGGCTTGAGGCAGTAATAACTGAGTGAAATTCTATGGCCTGTGTTATGCAGGAGGTCAAACTATATGATCACAACTGTCCTTTCTGGTTTTAATATCTATCAGTCTCACCAACCTTCCTAGAATCCTGATGCTGGTTCTTGTGTGTGATTATGGTGGCCAGGCATTGGTTAAGTTTAGAATAGGGCTGGAAAACTGCTTTACAGGCATACCACAAAATGCCAAGGCCGCCTCTGTATCTTGTCAACATTGGCCACTGTACATGTACACAAAAAGAGAATAACTAAATCCTTAGGAAATGTTTGCTGGAAAAAGGATATTGTGCAGGTGCTGTAGCTTATTTTCCAAAATAGCTTCTTTCAGAAGTCATGTTTTTTCCCAAATTCTCACATTATGAGCTAATAGTTTAAAATATTTATTTTTTAAAAGCCATTTTTGAAGGATGAGATTACACAAAGGCACCTAAAACTACTAAAATCTATTCCGCCTCTGCAAGGACTGAGCATGCTTCCTCTGAAAAATAAGAGATTTGAATGGAAATATTGACTGTCTCTCAAAGAATTATTAGCATGTCTGAGAATGAGGGAGCATGTTCCCACATGCTCATTGTTGGAGCAGATTATTGAAATTGTGAATAGGTTTTCCACTTCATTTTGTAGGGAATCATCAGTGCCATTAAAAAAGCCAAACTGAGCATTGCCACTACAGCTTTGTGGTGACATCATCAAGGAATTGACAGCAGTGATATTGGGAATGGTGCTTCCAGAGCATGAGATCTTTGTTGAGTATTACTGTGAATGATGCAGAAACATTTCCAAAGTGCAATTTAGGGTTTCAACAATTATTTCCTTTAACTATTCGGAATACAAGATTGCAATTTGAAAATGTACTACAGCACTGCAGTACTACTGCCCAAGGCTTTCATGACTAGGCAACAGGATTCCCATTGCTGTACAGTGGATGCTATATTGCTATATCCTCAGAGTCAGAGGAGAACACTGAAAAGCTGTTTCATATGTTCTTCCCTTCAGCAGCAATTGTTTCTTACACAATTAGTAACACTGAATCCCTATCACCTGAGGTAGTGATCTTGTCAGACCTCATAAACAGAGTAGGGCTACTACTTGGGTGGGAGATAACTTAAAACTTGGTATCAATTCCTGAAAGCACCTCGAGTCAGGCTTGAAATAATGCCCCAGCATACCCACAAGATGTGAGGTGATGGTATAGTACTGGTGTTGCCCTCTTTCCAAGGAGATTTAAATTCTAAGGTCCTGACTATCTGTGGTTGTTAAAAAAAAATTCTGGTATCTTGGAAGGCAGGGAGGATTCTGACTTATAGTTACAGTTGGCTAAGGTATTCACTTGTTGTTCTAGATCAATGTTATATGGCTCACGATTGCTCTTAAGCAGTTATTACACTTCTCTCCAAATATGGTTCTACTTTGTGTGCAATGCGATATATAATTTTTATATGGATCTGAGATATCTGTAAAGTACTTTGGAGTCCTTCTTGCAGAATTGTGCTTTATGACTACAAGATCATCCTGCTTTTTGATCATCCTGCTTCAATTCTTAAAGCAGTATTTTCCAAGATGTGGGACAGAACCAAATGACAACCTGGATGCTGTGTGCACAGACAGACCTCTCAGTTGTGCTATGGAGTCTCCTCTCTCTCTCTCTCTCTCTCTCTTTTTTTTTTTTTTAATGAAAAACAAGAAGTAAATCTCTAAGTGTTAGGGTAGTGGGAAAAAAACCTATCGCAGCATGACCTGAGTGCAGCTGATTCAGAGAGGTCTGCCTGAGTTTGCAGAAAGCCGGAAGCTATAGCTCTGAAGTGTGAACAGCTCCATTCATTTCACGGGTGCTAACTGAGATGCCAATGATGATACTTTAGATGTCAATGTTGTTAACTATTTCACTGCTCATCAAAGCATGTAAGAAGAGAGAGGAAATATATTATGAAGATCTAAACCAGCATTTCTGAAAGTAGGGGGGATTGGAGGATAGCTGAAAGACTAGCCAGGAGTGTGTAAAAGATATATAAATTCAGATGTGTAGGCCGTTAACAACATATGGTGAGGTTGCACTGGGTGCATGCATGACTCACTTCAGTTTCCTGACACACCGCTCAACTTTCAAACGTTTGGGAAACACTACCTTACAGAAAAAAAAATAAAGGAAATTTTAAATAGCAGACCAAAGTAAAGGATGAGTGTTCTGACTAGTCTTATGCTAACTCCCAAGCTGCAAATGAGCAATATAGGGGGCTGTGCTACCCCGTGAAAGCAGATTTACTTTTCTCATGCACAAGTTAATTACAGCTCAGGATGCCTTACATAAGAATGTGAACATGTCCAGCAACAAGCACCATATATTGCTTAGCCTACTACTTTTTACAAATAAGTATGCTCAAAAGTTTCTTGTCATCAGTTGCGTCAAATAATCTTTCAACTTGATTTATAGCTTGTATTTAGTCAAACAGCAAATAAAAGTGATTACTTGAGGCTGTTTAATCAAACATGAACCTTTAAATTCACAAAGCAAATTTAAACATGTGAGTGCTCCCATTCAGGTCAACGCCTTGCAGAATCAAGCCCATAGTGACTTACTGTGAGCACTTAGAATAGAACCCAAGATGCTATTTCTGTTTCTCTGCTCTAACAGTTGTATACACATTAAACAGAAGCATAAAGTTGTGTTTATTGTGGACTAAATTTGTTAAAGAATGAACCATTGCTGTAAATACAACGAGCCTGGGTTTTTTTTATGCCTTCATTTTTGCAGTCACTTGTGCCAGATCTAATTTATGCACTTTCCTGGCAATTTCTTGCAAGTGCAAAATTGTAGACCCAGGCCCCAATCCAGCAAAGCACTTAACACATGCATAACTAAACAGAGGTGTAATCTCATTGGACTCACAAGGGCGTGGGGTGGGCAATCTGTAAACAGCCTTCAGTAGTTCTAGAGTAACCTTGTTTTGTTTTTCCCAGAAAAGCATTGATTGTAGGCCTCAAGAGAAACTCATGTTGGGCCAGCTGCTCCACCCATCCTCCTTAGCACTATGACATGCACTCCAAATGAGGGATAGGTAGTGGCCCCCTATCATGAAAGATGAGTCTGAACCAGTGCATAAGTGCCTTAAATTATGGCTCGAACATCTCTGAATTGTTATAGCCAAAATCTTAGCTTTTGGATAATAAGACGTGAATTATGTGTTAGTCCACGGTCTCTATAATAATTTTTTTTCTGGCAGGGTAACAGACATCTGAGTGTGGACTGAAAATCAATCTGGAATGGTCTGGAATTAAATTACTGCTCATTGTTTTCTGATTCCCGTGGTAAAAAGGACATTGTAGCTGAGCTGCCTACAATTTAATACAATAAAGTAAAAAAAAATAAAAATAAAATCTTAAACTGCATTTGATTTCCAGAATTTTGCTGAAGCAAAATTTATTTTAAAAATTAAATTATTTTTAAATTTAGTTTATTGACTTAAAATAACCTGTCACATCCAGCGTTTCATTAGTTTTTGCAGGATCACAAATACTTGCAATGTTAGCATTCAAGTTAGTGGATTCCAGCATGGCCGGGCTGGCCTATAAAATAGAACTTTCAACATAAGGGCAAACTTAAAAACACAGAATATTGACACCAAAAGCAATGTATGGTGCCAGCAATTCTCTGTATTGCCTGTTCTGACATGGAGATACATGTGTTTAAGCACTGTTTGTCCTACCAGTTAGCTTCTCTTTGGGGTTGATCCTGAACTGAAGCTATGATATTGTGGGCATTGTGTCATGTTATGTGTTTAATGTCACATAAAGGATTGTGATACAACAAGGATTGTGATGGCAACTTATTATTTATTAACTTATTTATAACTATTAATTAATTAATTTATTTATTACTAGAGGGGCGGACACTGTGTTGCATCTGTAGCCTGTGCTCATTATGTACACCATGGGATCCTTGCATCTTTTCATTCTCCCTTATAAGCACCCTATGTGCCACTCTTGCATCCCCTTGTATTTCAGAGACTCCCGGCAACTCCCACATTCCCTCATGCCTGGAGCTCTCTGTATCCCCATTCCTCCCTCCCTCCATACTGGGGTCCCCCATTGTCCCCCCTGTGCAAATGGCTCTGTATGCCTCTGATACCTCCTTCCCTTCCATGCCCCCTATTATGCCCTTCCCCCACGTCAGGGGTTCCATGTGTCCCACATCTTCCCTCAGTAGGGTGACCAGATGTCCCCATTTTATAGGGACAGTCCTGATATTTGGGGCTTTTTCTTATATAGAGGCCTATTACCCCCCACCCTCTGTCCTGATTTTTCACACTTGCTATCTGGTCACCCTACCCCTCAGACAAATTTCAAGAGCTCTATGTGTCCTCCATTCTCCCCCTCCCTATGCCAGGGGCTCTGTATGCCCCACCCTGTAAATATGGAAAGTTACATTTGAAGTCCTAAACATGAGTATTTGCACCAGAAATCTGATTCTAGAAGTCACAGCTTGCAACCTCAGAACAGAAACACTACCAGATAACCAATCAAAACAGTAGCCAACACAGCTCAAATTTCAAATATTGAATACTCACAACATGCAGCTGGCTCACAAACAATCTATAGACCAGGAGTTTATTCTCAGAAATTATTCTGCAAATAATTTCAAGTCGTGAAAAAGCAGCTCACAGACCATTCATAAATTAAAAGTATCTGATATATTCCATGCAATGAATTACCTTGAATACATTATGTGTCAGTCTACAGCTCTGAAACTCTTTGGATGTCTTCCATCTAGACTCTTGATCCTCAAAGGTGAGGATTTAAGATCCGTTTCCCAACAGCTTCTCTTTGACTTCCAGGTCACTACTAAACTTTCAGTTGTGGATTCACTCATTTTAAAAGGCCTTTTCCAGCATGCTTTCCTCTGATATCTGCCCCTGGAATTCTGGGAGAGACAACCCCATTGAGCCCTGTTTTGAATGTCAGCAACGTGACTGCTGTAAATTGTAACTTTGTCTCTTGCAGCTAGTAAATATTTATTTCCTGTTATGGGATTTTTTCCTCATGGCTTTCTCTTTCTTTCATTTTTAAAATGGTGAAAGAGCCTCATGACTCCCTGAAAGTAGGTGTTTCTAAAGTGCCGAGCCTCCCCAGAAGAAATGGAAAGTGGACTGTAATTTTATGACATTTGTTTCAGTGTTCCAATGCCCTTTCAGATTTGTGGACTTGATGTTTGCTTGCTTGATTTTAGCATACATGCAGTGTTTTGTTATCAACTATAACAACAGAAATCCTAGTTGGCTATTTTTACGGTAAACAGGATAGATTTAAGAAACGACTAACATACCTGCAGTAATGTCTGCCGCCTGACTTTGCCACAGGAAAGAGTCTTCGGGGAGGCCACTTTTGGCAGGCACTCCCAAATTTGGAGTTAGGATCGTGGTGAGAGAAATCCCTGGGGGTCTGCTCTCTCCCTGTAGAAATGTAGAATGTGCTTTCCTATAAAAATATCCACAGGCATCTCCCAGCACAAAAGATCTGCCCCCTCACTTTGCTTTCGTCCCTCCTTCAAAAAAAGTCTGTGAGGCTCAGGTCTGCTCTCCTCCTCCTGTGAGGCTTACCTCTTGTTTGCTTCTGCCATCCTATTAGAGACTTCAATCGCTCCCTTTAATTCTTTCTGCTACAAGACAGACCATTTCCTTCACAAAAAAAAGATGACGTGAAAAATAAAATAACTTTGATTTTGTGTTTCCAGCATTTCAGATCCGACTAAAAGAAAAAGGGATGAATTTTATAATATTTTTGACTTTTACTGAAAAGGTGGAAAACTACTGAGATAGAAACAGTATTTAGGCCAGGTTGCTTAGTGTCTAGATGCTATGATGATGGGTGCACTAAATATATCTAAGTTGGAAGGATCATACTAAACACTTTGGGCAAGAATCTCCACTCACTGATTTTGTTCCTCCATCAAGTTAAGTGGAATCACTCCAGATTTATATCAGTATAAGTGAGATCAGAATCAGGCCCTCTGCCATGTGGTGGTTAGTAGGCCAAAAAGGATGAAGGTTAACCCTATTTGTGTGCTTGTTTTCTCTACTTGATTTTATTGTAAAATGAAATTTGGCAGCTTGTTAATCCATAAAATAGAGAAAATAATATTAAAAATATTAAAAGATTTATAAGGGCCAGACTAAATACTAAGGTACTCTGTATGCATTTTCAATACATCTGTCCTAAATAACAACAGAGCTTTGCCTGACAGCTCCTTAAGGGACCGTCTGGTGTCTCAGGTAAACAAGAGTTTAATAACATTTTATGAAACATTTTGCTTTTTTAAATAATAATAGGGAAATTATATTCAAATAACTATTTTTAAATATAGAAAGCCATGCAATTCAAATCTGCAAATGGTTTTTTGTTTGTTTTTGTTTTTACCCCTAAGCAGTGTGAGTTAAAGCAGAGCATCATTATTTACTCAACTATCTGGTTCTCCCCACTTGGTCTCAATGTGATTTTTAAAATATATTTAATATGTAAGTGCACAGTGTTGATCAAGTACTTGAGAGGTCCTAATGGGAGCGAATTTTAGGGCTGCCAAAAGTTGGTTGTGCTGCAAGGGCCATAAAAATGCAATTTATTTATGAATAAAAGGGATCAGATTATTCAAAGGAGAAGGGGAAACTCAGTAGTGAAGTTTGAATCCCCTTCCAGAATCTGCAAAACCTGTGCTAAGTGAAACGTTTGCAGCCTAAATGTATATTTAGCCAAGTATTTAGTTAAGTGTACACCACAATAAAGGAACTTGCATATACCTGTGTGTGTACAGTTTCTCTGCTTCTCATACCTTCATGATTTGAAACGCATAATTATGATTCTTTTTCTCCCTCTTCCTATTCTACTGATCTCACAGCAGTGGAATGTATGAATGAAGAGAGGCTGCCAATATCTTAAATTTCATTCATTAAAACTTAAAATAAAAAGCTCTTATTAAATTATAAACATTTTAAATCTTCTCTGGACTAAAACTCCAAGCTACTCTAGAGACAATTTATACTTGTGTTTTGAGTTTATGTAAATAGCTTTTCATTCTATATCTCAATCTGTTTGAGAATTATTTAGAATGACTTAAATTTACTTGGAATGTTTCTCCAGCAAATCAGGTTATTGACATAATCCATATTAAAATTAGAATTCGAAAGAAAGAGACTTGTTCCTTTCTTTTCCAAGGGCCAGATCCTTCAGTGTTCCACACACTTCCTGCAAGGAGGTGAGTATTGTCAACTTCTATTGGCTTCAGTGGGCCTAACAGGCTGAACTGTGGGTCCCTTTGAAATTAATGGAACTTTTGACATTGACTTCAGTGGTCCAGGAATTAACCTATAGATAATAAATAGGTAGCTGAATCTTCTCTTATCTGAATGTTAAGGTGCATATTACTATGGTATATAAGGACATGATCCAAGGCCACCAAAGTTAATAGAAGCCTTTCAACTGAATCTGATGGGCTTTGGATCAGGCCTATCTATGTAACTGGTGGTGTCATCTAATTAACAAAAAACGTTGGTCAATTTTTCACTCCCTTGCCTCACTGAGATCATTTCACCTCATAATTATGTCATGAAAACAATAGGATGTGACATGAGGTAACATAAACCAGCACTAAGGATATGGAGAAATAAGCCATCTTTTGAAGTGAGCTTTGTGAGTTTCAATCCTGATAATAGGACGTATTCTTATTTTTGCAAAAGACAGGCATGAATCAAATGCCAGACCATGTCTGATGCTTTCAAACTTGACATACATTTCATTTCACTGATAAAAACACACTTTCACTGACTTCATACAATAGTGCAGTTCCTATCAGGGAAGGAAAAAACAAAACTTTGTATTTAATCATTACACTTGTATTTAATGTGTACAACAAATCCACACACAGCTGAGAAGTGTAGAAAAAATATGTTTTGACAGATTACATCTAATAAGTAAAATAATATACAGGATCTACATAACCATAATATCTAATCTAATAACAAAGGAACTTGCAGATAAATGGAATAGTGAGATTTGAGACTCAGATTTGGCATTTAGGAATGCACTTAAACAAAAAGAGAGATCAAATGGGTCCAATTCAAACTTTAACAGTTGGTGTCAGGAAAACATCCAGCTAACTGCAGGACTGAGGAACTAATGTTCTGTTACAGAAAATGTGGAAATGTAGGAATTTTTGATTTTACTGCACACCATAAAAAGGAGATTACACTCCTTCATTTAAAATAAAGAAAAGCTATGCGCCAAATTCAGGCTTTCTTTACATATGCTCACAAACTAATGCCAGTTAATGCAATGTTAATTTGGGCCTGCAGTCTGTCTAACCCTGGAGCTGCCTGCACACTCCTTACATAACCATTTACAGAGAACACTCATGCGAGGAGCATGAGTAAAATGAATTGGGAAGAGAATTAAGGGGCTACAGGTAGATCGGGGGGTAGAGTTTGTTGAAAGATGGTATTCACCTAAGAGTTCTGAAGGAACTCAAATGTGAAATTGCACCTTAGAGACTAACAAATTTATTAGAGCATAAGCTTTCGTGGACTACAGCCCACTTCTTCGGATGCATACAGAGTGGAATAAATATTGAGGAGATATATATACACACATACAGAGAGCATAAACAGGTGGGAGTTGTCTTACTAACTCTGAGAGGCCAATTAAGTAAGAAAAAAAAACTTTTGAAGTGATAATCAAGATAGC